>NC_142709.1:45214584-45517615 GCF_055471065.1 Atractosteus spatula | reverse complement strand
AGTTTTTGACTTTTTCTAAATTGCAACCCATAAATAAAGCTGATAAAGCTTAGACTAACTGTATTCTAAAATGTATTACAACATAAATTGCAAAAATGCACTTGGAATCTGTCCAAGCCCTCCTACGAAAATTATTTAAACTGCGACACTGATCATTCATCTCTAAATAAACTTTATTTTATATAGCGTTTTAGGCGAATAGGTAATTAGATTGCTCATAAACCTAATCGCTTTTTCTACATAAACACAGCGTGATTGCTCTCTGAAAATGCTTTTCCTTTATATTTAGGCTCAGATTTCAACTATAGATCGCATTATTATAAACTTTCTTGGAAAAATGTATTTTATGTAAACCATGTTGGCTATTAATTCATTTAGGGCTAAAATACGTTCATTGTCTTCCAATCGAGTCGAGTTGACATTAGAAGCTTGCCACTCCCGGACTGTTACACCAACGCATTAGCATGTTAAAGCGACTTAATTGAGGTGCCCAGCTACCAGATAACACTGTACTTCCTACTTTAAAAATACTTGTGAAACCGGTTTAATTCGTCGCAGCCAGCACTCCTGCAGAGAGGGGGTTGTACTCGTAAAGTAGAAGCAGGCGAGATTTCCAGCGAAAGACACCCCCCCCCCCTCAAAAACCCAGTAAGCAGTAAGGCTTTATGTTGAAAATTGAAGTGGATTTTGTTTATGATAAAGAGGAGAAACTGGGATGGGAGGAGGGTTTGGTTTTGCATAAGGGGCGGGATTATGATAATTGGAGGAATTTGCGAGAGTATAATGGTTTGATATATTTGATTTTGTATTGTGGTCGTTATCTATGTTTTTGGTTGGTATTATGTTTATATGGTTGTTTTTGTTGGTTGGTTGTTATTATGGTTATTAATAATACGATCTATAGTTGAAATCTGAGCCTAAATAAAAAGAAAAAGCAAGTGATTAGGTTTATGAGCAATCTAATTACTTATTCGTTTAAAACGCTATATAAAATAAAGTTTATTATTAATTTGCTGGACAGAGCGGTGAACATTATTATGCATAAGACAAAGATAACGATCCTGATCAGTTTAGAAATCTGTGTACGCTGTAAGGTTTTTACTTCTTAAACTTTTAAAATACACGTTTCGAATAGAAAGAAATCCTCTTCCTGGTATAGTCGCATGAAGAGACAAGCGAAACAGCCCTACACAGCCCTGTCACAGTACACGAATATAATCATATCGTTATTAAATTCTTTAGATACGCGATTCCATATTATATTAGCAGAAAAATTAAACTACCACTTTTTCACACGCTATTTCACATGTTAGTTAAATTTAATTTATTTATATATTATATATTTATATCTCTGACCAAGGGAAACATCTCATTTTCTCAAAGAAATGTTTGTTCACAACGGCGACTGTCAGAAGATAGGACACAGCGGCTCAGGCACCCGTTGAATGGAAAAGGGGCACTTTAATGTTCTGTATGGCTAATACTAAAGCCAATACTAATATTCAATACTTTAATATCCTTTTCTGTATGTTTAACAATAGTGGGTACTGGCCTAATTCGTCCCTGCTCCCGTTGTTAGGTGTTAATGTGTTGTTAAGTGTGAATTTGTAGCTGTTTCCCTGGGGTCTGGCTTTTTTTCTGGAAAACCATAACTGGTCTTGTCCAGATTGACTGTCGGCGCCCAGGTCTGACAGTGCTGCTCCAGCAGTGCCAGGTTCTGGCGCAGCCTCTGTTCTGTGGGCGACAGCGGGACCAGGTCGTCTGCACAGAGCAGGAACTCGATTTCCATAATTAATGCAGATCAGTAAATCAAGGGACAAAACAATTATTGCACCCGGGTCCTCAATGGGCTTTGACGTGCTAATGCGTTGGTTTAACAGTCCGGGTGTGGCAAGCCTCTAATGTCTCCCGACTTTGAAAACCAAGTAATAACTTAACTATATGTGCAAACGTTTCATATGTTGCTGTTGTGGATGCCTGTGGAGTGTATCTTATTTGCCGCGCGCCCTCCCCCCCTTTCCCTCAATTCAATTCAATTCAAGGTGTTTTATTAGCATGGCAGATGGGTTCAATCAGTGTTGGGTATTTACTTTGCTTTGAGATTCCACTTTTAAAGGTGATATATAAATTTTTGACTAAAATAAATTGATATCTTTGTCTTCTAAGCTCTCTGTGTACAGTGGAGCCTCCTGTCCAGCCAGCACATGTCCACAGACATTCACAACAGCGACATATCATAAAACATTTGCACATATAGTGTGCAAAAATGCACTTTATTTACTAAAAATAAGACAGAGATACTGTATCAATTTATGTTGCATTAGCCTGATTATGATTAAAATAACACATATAATTAAACACGCATTTGCGATTTAAATCAAAACACGATTTAAATCAATATAAATGTTTATATTGTATCGCATACTGTCCAGCCTCCATTTCTCTATAAAAATTTACTCTATTACACACACACACACAATAGAAGCAGGAAGCAGAAGCAGGGACCGTTGTCAGAAGGGAAGAAGGTGACTATTCATTGTTATCAAAAATGACTAAGAATCGGTCATGTTGTGATATTTTGAAATATAAAAGTCAATTGATTGTCCATAATATCGCTATTCTATTTTTTCGAAGAAATGTTTGTTAAAAGAAAAGTCCAGCACCAGCTGGATTTGAACACACAACCTGCAAGTTGTTAATCAGGCACGTAGACTAGTAGGCTACAAGACAACTCGCATGAACAGGGAGGCGAAACAGCCCTACACAGCCCTGTCGCAGTACACGAATATAATCATATCGTTATTAAATTCTTTAGATACGCGATTCCATATTATATTAGCGGAAAAGCTTCAAACTACCACTTTTTCACACGCTATTTCACATGCTAGTTAAATACTTCGATGCTTGAAATGTTTAGTGAGACATGGAATACCGGTGTGTATTTTTCCTTTAAAGTACCGATTCCTGGAATCTGACTGGCTGACACCCTTCTGAAGTGGTTCCATAAAATCTGGTATACGGAAAAGAAAGCATTGATAAAAAAAGCCTGGATTCTCATGTATCTCATACAAGTATCTTTTAATACAGTCTTTGCTGTGCTCTTGAGGATCCTTGTGATGTTTTGAGCTCTAGTTGAATGATAAGTGTCGCATCTTAAATCATTTTCGTAGTTAGAAATTATGAAACGCCCTGTTAAAAGCAAGGGAGTTTTTATGCCCGTTGAAGTAAAACAAAATGCCTGACAAAGTATGGCTTGGACAGATTCCAAGTGCTTGTACAAGTGTGCTAAAGAAATTATACTTTGAGTATACAGCTTGTCCAAAGTCATTCATTATTAATACTATTAGTAATATCTTCGGTAAAGGCTTTGATGCATAAATATTTCTGATAAAGGTAGGTTGTGTACTTTTGTCCAGCTGAGCAATCTTGCTTTCATAAAATATATACGCGATTCAATATTATATTCCCTTTTAATCAAATTCTAAAAGTATGCCTGTTGACTCCGGTATCTCTTTAGTTAAAGACTTCGATGCTTAAAATGTTTAGGGAGAAATGGAATACTGGTGTGTATTTTTTCTTTAAAGTACCAAGACCAGCCATATACTGTATGTTTATGTTCCAAAATTAATATCGTTTATGGCCTTCACACGCGTTACAGTATGCTCCTATTCTTTTTATGCTCAGCTACTAAGATTTCTTTTCAGTGGTAAAATTCAATATCTACAACGGGCACAGCAAAGACGTTTACTGTAAGTCTTTCTACGACAGACCAACGGACCACGAGTGCCCCTGTCGGTCAACCAATCACGTACTGCGGTGCCTCGCGTCATCTTGCGTCACAATGCGCGACGCCACCTGCAGTACGTGTCTGTAACGCGCACTTTGAATGGCTGCATCTGTATGTTGCCTTCAGGGAATATTCAGGTCTACCAAACCCCGCCCGAGATAATCAAATATTTTTAAAACTATTAAAGGAGGGTCTGAGCAAAAAACACCAAGAGTTGTTAGAAATGGGCATTCCAGTAGGAGATACTTACGGAGATGTTATTAGATGGGCAAGTGATGTGGAATCCAGAATAAAGCCTCGTGTAAAGGTGACAGCAGTACAGGCAGCGCCCCTATGGGGAGAACTGTTCTGTTTCCAGTGAAGAGAACACGGGCATCTCAAGAAAGACTGCCCAGGAAAAGGCCAAGTAAAATGCCTAAATTGCAAAAGGATAGGGCACAGTAAATCACAGTGTTGGTCAATAGGAGGGGGAATGGAAGGACAGGGCCCACCACGAAAGGCATTCCCTAAATCATCTCCAGACTCTGAAGAGACTGGACTAACCAAGTCGCAACTCCTTCAGTTGTTGAAGGAGGTGACTAAAGATAGTGAATAGGTAGCATCGGCCCCCGGACTAGGTACTGATCCTCGTATCCACATTAAAGCACTGTTAGGGGGCCAGCAGTGCAACATATTAGTGGACACAGGAGCTTCAGTATCGATCACAGACCTACCCCTCCCCATCACTAAAAGACAGCTCCCAATCACAGGGGTGGGGGGGGAAACTATTGTGGCACACTTGAGTACACCTCAAGTGTTAGAATTAGAAGGCTTATACCTGGTTACACGTTTCTGGGTATGCCCCAATAATGAAGGGACGATTATGGGGATTGATCTGCTTAGGGAAGCTGGTGCTGTCATACATGCGAATGGCTCAGGGATAGAGTGGCGTAATGCTCACGGCAATACAAAAAACACTGTAACTAGAAAACTGGTACAGAATACGGCCTGGGTGGCTTCTGCGGCCCCCCTCAGTAGGAACTGGGCAGTAGAGGGTCCACTCGGATTGGTTTGCACCCAGTTTCCTCAGGTATGGGCACAGCATAAACAGGATTGTGGCCTAATTGACATGGAACCTTTGGTTGTCGTAGGCCCACTGCACAAGCCACACAAACAATATCCCCTGAAGCCTGAGGCTCAAACAGGAGTGGCAGATGCGATCGCATCTTTATTAGAGCAGGGCATACTCCGACCTGTTGAGTCCACGACAAACTCTCCTGTGTGGCCCGTAAAGAAACCTGATGGTTCTTGGAGACTCACTATAGACTACACTGCCCTCAATGAAGTAACCCCACAGCTTCACCCCATTGTAGCTAGCCCCACAACTATTCTTAACAATCTGGGACCAAAACATAAACTATTTACAGTTTTAGACATTTCCAATGGCTTTTGGAGCATACCACTGCACCCCTCCAGCCAGAATAAGTTTGCATTCACCTTTGGGGACCGACAATATACATGGACCAGATTACCACAGGGATTCCATAACAGCCCAGCTATTTTTCACCAGGCAATGGCTAGAGTTGTTGCAGGCCTTGACCTGAGCCATTACCGAAGCACTGTGCTACAATACGTAGACGACCTCTTGTTAGCATCCGAGGACATGAAGGGACATACAGGGGCCTTGATACTCCTATTGGAGGCTTTGTGCACTGCAGGATTGAAGGCAAATCCCAAAAAGGCCCAGATCGGTCGAACTGAAGTACATTACTTAGGGCACGTGATCTCAAAAGTGCACAAGTCCATGTCCAGTGATCGTAAGGTAGCTATCAAGGAGATGCCCCGGCCTGTAAATGTTCGAGGTGTAAGAAAGGTTATGGGACTATTAAACTACTGTAGAAACTTTGTACCGAACTTCTCACAGGTCACTGCCCCAATCCAGCAATTGATAAAGGGCAGCCCAGCCCCACTTGATAAAATAGAATGGGGACCAGAACAAGAGCAAGCTTACACTACAATTAAGAATGCACTAGCCGGGGCTCCCACCCTAGGGCTTCATGATCCTCAGAAACCTTTCCATCTGTACTGCCATAGTGAAAGCAACCACTATAGTGCTGTAGTAGCACAGGAACATGGGGATCATAAGAGACCAGTAGCTTATTACTCAACCACCCGTCCTGTGGTAGCAGGAGGAATGCCCTCATGCCTAACTGCAGTAGATTGCGCAGCATGGGCTGTACAGGTGTGTGAACCTGTCACAATGTCTGGAGAAATCATCCTCCATACACCACACACACTGGTAGAGCTGCTGAATACCGGACGACTATGGACGGTCTCAGACAGCCGTAGAGCAAAATGGGAAGCTCTGCTCATCCCAAAGGATAAATCAGTTAAAATAGTCAGAGATACAGGAACAAATCCAGCTGCGGGATTACTAGACCAGGGAGAACCTCACGATTGTCTAATATCACTAGAGGAGGAACCCGAGAATTATGTCAAAGAGAAACCCTTAGACAATCCGGACCAAACCTTGTTTGTCGATGGGTCACGACGCTATATAAATGGGTCTCCCTATTCTGGGTGGGCAGTCGTGGGCCCTGAAGGCAAAATCCTTAGACAAGGATCTCTACCCAGCTCTTACTCAGCACAAGTGGCCGAACTTGTGGCATTGACTGAAGCACTGAGGAAAGGAAAAGGAAAAAGAATAAATATATATACTGACAGTCGTTATGCCTTTGGAGTAGTGCATGACTACATGAGAGTGTGGGAACGGCGAGGGTTCCTGACAACAGGAGGGGGAGCCATTAAACATCTAGAAATAATCCAGGCTTTGACTGAAGCAACTCGTCTCCCTTCTGAGGTAGCTATTATCAAAGTAAAAGCTCACCAGAAGTCAGACAGCTGGATACAGCAGGGGAACACACACGCTGATGAAGCCGCTAAAACAGCTGCCTCACCTGGGAGCATACCTGTAGCCTCTGCCATAGAGACTGAGGAAATCAACATAAGAGACATGCAACAACGAGTAGGGAATGCAGAACAACAGGAGTGGGAAGCTAAAGGAGCTATTCGGGATTCTCAGGGAATCTGGCGAAACACGATCAACAATGGGGTCGTGGCTCCCAAAAGCATCAGACGGGGACTCTTAGATGTCTATCATGGACCTGGCCACCAGGGGAGAGAAGCCATGATTAACAGGATCAAACAGGAGTGGTGGTGGCCAGGGATGGGGCGGGATGTGGCAAAATTTTGCCAAGCTTGTCTAACGTGTGCTCAACATAACCCTGGGAAACCTATTAAAATCAAATTAGCACACCAACCACGTCCTCAGGGACCATGGGAAAATATCCAGATAGATTTTACGGGTCCTCTACCCAAGGATAAGGGGAAAACGTATTGTCTGGTAATTCTAGATCATTTCACAAGGTGGGTGGAAGCTTTCCCAACACGGGATTGTACTGCACAAACAGCAGCCAGAATTCTAGCAGAGGAACTAATTCCGCGCTGGGGTGTCCCCCTTCAAATGGATTCAGATCAGGGCACCCATTTCACTGGTAAAGTGATGAAGCAAGCCTGTCAGTTGCTTGGGGTCAAACAGCGTTTTCATGTCCCATACCATCCACAGAGTTCAGGGATGGTGGAGCGCATGAACAGAACACTAAAAACAGCATTAGCTAAAGCCATTGCAGAAACTGGCAAGGGTTGGGTTGACACCCTGCCTGCCATCCTGATGCGGCTCAGAGCTACCCCGAACCGCATAACTAAGCTCACCCGATTTGAATTAATGACAGGTAGGGGCATGAGGCTTCCAGAAGGCATTCTAACAGCCCAAGGAGAAACTGGCCCCTTCCGAGACAGGTTGCGCCAATATCTGGTTAGGCTCTGCCAACAGCTGAAAAGTCTGAAAGACATAGCACAAGAACAACAAAAACTGGAAGATCAGAGAATTGCAGAGTCAGGCTCGGCTCTTAGTCTTCCAGAAATTGGGGATAAAGTCTTAGTAAAAACCCTACATCAAAGGACTGGTTTCGAACCACGATGGACCGGCCCACACACGGTACTGCTTACCAGTGATACATGCGTATGTTTAGATCTCCCGGGAGGTAGTAGGTGGAAACATTGGACACAGATCAAACCTTATAAACCATGTTCTGTTTCTTCCAACAGGAGGGCGGATAGCCGGTGTCTAAATTATTTCATTTCAGGTGTCCTGGAAAAACCCTCAGCTCTAGGATGAAACTACCTGTCCCGCTTCTGGCCCTGATGTTCCAGGCAACCCAGGGAATTCATGTGTGGTATCCCAGGGTCAGTAAGATTTCAAAAACACAATGCCTCAAAGAAGGACAATACATTCAATTGCCAAAGAGAGAGGGACCTCAGGAATGCTGGGGATGGGTAACACTGACTCCATACAACAATCACTCCAAAGGAATGTGGCTGCCCACAGACAAGACGTCATGTCCCTGGAGCATGGAGTCTAACAGACTGACCCCTATATCTGTATGTAAAAATGTCTCATACTGTTCAGAGTGTGTATGGGACTGGGAGAAACATACGGGGAGCATTCTTGAAACTCCTGACCTTCGGGGTGGAGGAGGTCTGGGACTTGGAAAGTGGGTAAAGGGTGAGGAACTGCCTCACTGTCGCCCCTCCTATCAGTTCGTCACAGATGTGAAACCTGAAACCCCAAAAAGACTCAAGGGACCACTCCCAAAATATACCTTCCCCGGTGTCCTAGTGCATATTCCTCTAAATACAACGCACACCAGGTCCTGCTGGTGTACAGATTCTTCCCTAATAGACCAATGTGCCAACTGCGATTCCTGGATCTGGATGTGGAAACGTAGCCACGATGGAATATACTGCCGGAGCCGTAGGAGCTCCACTGACAGACAGTATTACAAAGACATTCCATCCAATGTTGATGGGTGTATTACCCTGTCTACCTGTGGCCCCCATAAACTTTCCGAGTGCCCCTTGAAAGTCCCATCACCTGACCATGGAAATATTATAGAACCCACAAGGAAGCGTATGATTCAAAACTCCCACTTGGTAACACAGAGGATTGTATATAATGTATCTACTATTTTGTCTGTTTTAAATATTGAATGTGGTAACGTGTCCGACGCTAGAGACTGGGCCAAGTCTCAGCTGCAGATGAGCTTGGACAGGGCTAGCAGACAGACACCAAGACGTAAGAAGAGAGACCTCCTGGATACCATTCTAGGTGGTTTTGGTACTGCAAATTCTATCAGTAACTCTTTTGCTCTGTGGAGTGAAAAGGGTTATTCTGAATAGGTTGCCAAAGCCGCTGCACAGGGCATCCAGGAATTAGCAAATGGTGGTGACTCTACATTAGCCGCCCTAACACTCCAGTCCAAATCGGTGCTTAGTTTAGCCACCACAGTCTATCAGCATTCCAGGTATATCAATCATCATCAGGCCTGCTTAGATTATGCTCGAGATTTAGTCTCTAGTGTCAATCAGGATCTGATGGAACTTAAGCTTGGCCAAGTTCCCTACCATGCTTTACAAGACGTGCGAGCTATAGTCTCAGAATGGTTCAACTCACCTGAAGCTCAATCACCCCATTACGATGAATTAATAACTGCCAGGTTGGTCCTAAACAAACCTTCTTTACCTGGGACCGTCAACTTTGACCTAATCTGGCCACAATATCTTCCAAGTATGACTTTTGCGGTCTCCCGATTCCAGTCTATGGGCAGAGTAATAGGTGATCACGTATTGCGATTGGGCAGAAAGGGGTACATCAGACAGACCCCTAACATCACCTACATGTCGACCTCCGACTGCTGTCATGAGAGTCCTTCATGGGTGCTATGTACCTGTTCTACAATGAGACTGTTCCATCTCAATGAAACGGCAACATGGGACTGGATACCACTAGCCGAGGGTGAAGGCATGTGGCAAGTCGGTGGAACACAGTGGTGTATAATCAGCAGCCAAACAAGCTTTCTTTATGGACATCTACACTGCCCTGCGACTAATCGCTCCTTCTGTATTGAAATACTGGACTCCCTCACAATGGGAGAACTACATGTTCCCCCATTCGCTAACCACCAAGTTATCAGTCCATGGTGGGAAGATACCCTCACAGAGGCCAACTCTAAACTTTTACAAGAGATGATACAGACAATACAAAAGGACACCCTTTTAATCCAAGGCCTCACACAACGTGCTAAGATTGCCATTAATGCAGCTCAACAAACGGCATGGGCCTTGGAACATACGGTAAACAAAAGGTTTTACTCTGGCACCTGGTGGGACTGGTTTGTGTGGGGAATTTGTGGAGTATTAATTTTACTGGTGGTATATAATACTTGTTTGTGTTGTATTATGCGAAAGGTTAACAAGAAGTTACACTTTACCTTCGCCTCTGCCCGTACCTCAGTCTTCCTACTTAACACTGCCAACCAATCGATATCTCAAACAAGCTATGCCTTATAACCTACCCAGGCTTTCAATGGGTGGTTAACAGGAGGGACTGAAGTGGAACATAAAACACTTATATATATATATTATTGATGGAAAATATATATATATATAATTTATCTGTATTCGACACTACTGTATTAAATCAAGCACATTGTGTAATGTGTCGGCTGTCTTAGCATATCTTAAGCAGCTCCAACAAAGACAGCTACACATCAAAAGACAGGACTTGGGACAGGACAAACTGGTCGACTCATGCTACACATCAAAGGACAGGACTTAACTGATCAACTCATGCTACATATCAAAGGGCAGCTACACATCAAAGGACAGGACTTAACTGGTCTACTCATGCTACATATCAAAGGACAGGACTCGGGACAGGACCAACTGGTCAACTCATGCTACATATCAAAAGGGCAAGACGAATACACATGAAGCAGTAAAACAAAACATCTTCCTAAGATCACACTGTATATAAGAGCTGGGAAACCCTTGCAGTGTTGTCTGTTCTGCGGGGCAGACCCGACCCGCGTTGATGTCATTATTGAGCTCAATAAAACAACTGAATCCACAAAGACTGTGTCCTGCTCCTTGGATGAAGGATTTCCCACAACAACAACAATTTTACAAGTCCTGGGAGGAATAATATCATCAATATTAATAATAATAAACTTTATTTTATATAGCTCCTCTAAAGGTGGCTTTTTAAACACAGAGCAGTGTTTACTTGAACATGGAGATGCCATACTGAATAATTCCTGCACACAACCATTGCAGTGGAATTTGCATCGTTTTGCAGGGCTATGATTCATACAAGTGGTGGTGGATTTGGAGACAAAATGTATTTACATTGGGTTGCTGTAAGTGGAGCACTAATAAGCCCAAAGCTCTACTTATTATTTTACAAGAGAATGCACCTGACAAGCTGGACAGTATGCTTCTCAAAGTGCTTTACAAGATAACAACAACAATAACAACAACAATTTACAAGTTCTGGGAAGAAAAATATGATCAATATTAATTAAATTTAATTAATTAAATTAAATTATTACTTTAAATATATACTTTAAGTTACTGAAACAGCCAGTTAATAAAATCGTTGCAATTTTGTTCATGTTCGGAGGTGGGGATATTCTGACAATTGATTTAAAGACAATCTGTCAAAGTGCAATGAAACACAATATTACGGGGGTACTTTTAAAGCAGAGACGACGAAAATAAAGTTTATTATTAATTTGCTGGACAGAGAGGTGAACATTATTATGCAGAAGACAAAGATAACGATTTACGTTGCACTGCCAGATTGTGAATCAATAAAAATATTTAATTAAACACGGGTTTGTGATTTAAATGGAAATGGAGGTGACAGGAACTCTTAATCTAAATAAAAATAAAATAAATAAAACAGATTTCGATAGTTAATAACCACTTTTTTTGCGCAAAACATTTTTCTTCCTCCTGATCAGCTTAGATATCTGTGTACGCTGTAAGGTTTTTACTTCCTAATTAAACTTTTAAAATACGCTTTTCAAATAGAAGCAGCATATGTTGTTTTCTTCCTCCTATGTAGAATAGATCGGCAAGTTTTTTTTCCCCAGTCAGAGGGGTGTCAGATGGTGTCAGCCAATCACCATTCTGAAGCCTACCGTAATCTCTAGTATAGGGACACCCCAGAATTCTGTTGCATTTTCATTTTAGGAAATTATGAAACGCTCGGTTAAAAGCAAGGGAGATTGTCCGTTATAGTGGACATAAAAACCAGAGTTTGCTGCGGCGTTATTGGAAACCCAATTTTAACACAAATCGCCGGCATTATATCCTAGAAGACACAGACCGGCGCCAGACCGGGAGAATGCCCGGAGCATTAAAGGGATTGGACAGTTTCCAAGTGCTTGTACAATCGATGGAAATGTTCAAATAAATGTGCAAAAGAAATAAAAAAATCATTTATTCCTTTATCATATTGGCTAGCTAATGTCCTCTCTTTGCTAGTTACCTGTGGCTGTGTTTCTGCATTGCGTAGCAACAAGTGACTATATTCTCAGGCGGAGGAACGTAAACAGCTTAATTTTCGTGTTAAATAATTTTTAAAATTAAAATTCATTCTATACAGCAATCGCATATTTGGGGACCATTTCATAAAACTTTGATGCTTAAAATGTTTAGGGAGAAATGGAAGACTTCTGTATATTTTTTCTTTAAACTACCAAGACCAGCCATACACAGTACAGTTTACATACAGTAATATGTTTATGTTCCTAAATGAATATCGTTTATGACCTTCAGATGCGTTATGCTCCTCTTCTTTTTATGCTCAGCTACTAAAATTTCCCTTTAGTGGTAAAATTCCATATAAATATTCAATACTAAGTGGATTAAAACTTGCACAGTTAAGAGATTAAATGATTAAATCTTTTCACTACCGACCAATGCACCACGAGTGCCCCTGTCGGTCATTTTGGCCAGCCAATCACTTACCGCGGTAGACTGCGGTGGCTTGTGGGTAGTTTCCTGCGGTATGGGTTTGTACCGTGCATTTTAAATGGCTGCATCTGTATAAAACCAGAAATTAGAAGAAATCCAAAATCAGCAACATCAAGAACTAAATTACTGAAATGGAATAACGAAGGACAGCAAAATGTCAAATCTGCATGGTGGTTTAGGAACAACATGGGTCATTATGATCTGATGAGATTATCGTTCTCTGTTTAAATACGTAATAATTGTAGTAATTTATTAATATAATCAAAATGTCATGTTTCCAATACAACATTTTATAATGCCACAGTCATCCCTTATTGTTTAATACACTTACAACACAGTACAGCCTTCTATCAGTATGTGACAGAGGAGCCTGTTACGAGGTACAGATAGCATGGGAAATACATATTCATACACCTTCTGTTGAGCTAGATAAGTTCCTGAGGGTGCACACTCAGGGCTTGACTAGTAACTGCTATTACTTAATTTCATATACATTCGCATACTTAAACACAGATATGAGTGAGTACTGTGGTGTGAATGGAGAGCGCTCTCAAAATGGATGATACTCACTGTGTGTTTGGTGCCGGTACTTCCGGGGTGAGTGAGCCTATGGTGGCCTCAGAAGGCCATACCTAACCCCAGTTCCCAAGGCTTATTTAAGGAGATGGGAAAAACCATGCATTGAATTGGAGAAATGGCTTGTTCCAGAGGTATTTAAGCTATTTAAGCTGGCTCCTCAGCCTAAGAGGGGGTTGGTTGTTGGTAGTTGTTATGTCAGGTAGTATGACTGAAAACAGAGAGAAAGCAATAAGGAGGATTTGTTTTCATTTGAAGAATTAGTTTTGTTTCTTTTTGGGGTTTTGTTTTCTGGTGTGGGGGACTGGGAGCACTGTAAATAAACTGCACTTATTTTACTTGAGTGTTTTTGTGGTGGAGCCATTCTGGTATAAAACGGACCTACTTTGGCCTTCTTCAGGCCATTGTGTGACAAGTACAATGGGCATTAGTGGAAAAAAGATATTGAATATCGGACCTGAATCCTTTTGGAGGAGCAGCATTCCCCTGAGATGCTGTTTAAAGTTAATGAATTCATCTCAAGGGGGAAGTCACTACAATTCAGATAAATGGGGGCTCTCCTAACAGTACATGGTCAAGAAATGACTAATCAGTGCCCAATAATAAAATAATACAAGTACACAGGTGTTAGGGATGAGTATTGATAATCTGTTTCCATCAGTCACAAGACATGTACGCTACAGATGCAGCCATTCAAAATGCGCGGGCGATACCGCATTATTTTGCGGTGCGCTTTACACGGTCTACCGCGAGTTACCGTAAATTCTCCTATAATACCGCAATTAAAATAATAGTATTTTATAGTAATAGTATTAATAGCTAATAAAGCTCAACCTCTCATGTTTGAGCTGTCGACATCAAAGTCTTTAACGAAGATATTACTAATAGTATTAATAATGAATGACCTTGGACAAGCTGTAAACTCAAAGTATTGCCCTGGTCCACATTCTTTTTTTCATTGACCGTCTTTGTAAAAGTAACACCACAGTATTTCGCAATCACGCATTTGTTTCCAATCATGCAAAGTACAGTAATTTTTGAGAATCTCCGATTCACCATGCCTTTCACATGCTCATAAAAGAGATTGATTTAGGAACATAAACATATTACTGTATGCAAACTGTACTGTATACAGTATGTATATGTATATTTAATGTCTTTACTGTGCCCATTTAAGTATTGAATATTTATATGGAATTTTACCACTGAAGGGAAATCTTAGTGGCTGAGCATAAAAAGAATAGGAGCATACTGTAACGCGTGTGAAGGCCATAAACGATATTAATTTTGGAACTTAAACATACAGTATATGGCTGGTCTCGGTACTTTAAAGAAAACATACACACCAGTATTCCATTTCTCCCTAAACATTTTAAGCATCGAAGTCTTTAACTAACGTGATACCGAAGTCAACAAGCATACTTTTAGAATTTGATTAAAAGGGAATATAATATGGAATCGCGTATCTAAAGAAATTAATAACGATATAATTATATTCATGTACCACAACACAAGAATAGTACACTCTGTACATTGTCTGTTGCAACGTAAATTGCAAAAATGCACTTGGAATCTGTCCAAGCCCTACTTTGTCAGGCATTTTCTTTTACTGCAATGGACATAAAAACTCCCTTGCTTTTAACAGAACGTTTCATAATTTCTAACTACGAAAATTATTTAAACTGCGACACTTATCATTCAACCAGAGCTCGAAATATCACAAGGATCCTCAAGAGCACAGCAAAGACTGTATTAAAAGAATCGCGTATCTAAAGAAATTAATAAGATATAATTATATTCGTGTACTGTGACAGGGCTGTGTAGGGCTGTTTCACCTCTCTCTTCATGTGACTCTATTCAAAAGCCATTTAGCAAAGAGGGGTTGAGAAGAGTGACAAACTAGTATACTTTAGATCTTTTTTTCTGAACCGGGGAAAATCTGATCATGTTTCTCTATAACAATAATAAAAAACTTTATTTTACAAATCACCTTTAAAAGTGGCATCTCAAAGCAATACAGTAGATGGAAAAACAGTTAAAAGGACCAAAGTAAATACCAGACAAACACAAACGCGTTTTTAATAAAATGCTTTTATTCATTCAGCAGAGAGTGAGAGGGACATCCAGCAGAGAGAGACACACACACTGGTTTTCATTGACAAAAAGTGATTGTTTTTTTACATTCCTCTTGTCTAACAGGAATGTTTTGTTTGTGGACAGACTGTTAGACTAGAGGAAAAGAGCGCCTCCTTCTACAAAGCATTTCGTTGATCCGATCACGAATTCTTTTCCAGTCGCACGAAGTACGTAAATCGAAATTTACAGACGTGGTCCACCCCCAGTAAATTTCAAAAGTCACAAGATTTTGAAACACGGGGGCGGTGTAGCGGTTGGCTCTTGCTTTCCCGTCCAATGAAAGGCAGGTTCCTTTTGCCGAAGTCGGGAGACATTAGAGGCTTGCCACATCTGGACTGTTAAACCAACGCATTACCACGTCAAACCCCATTGAGGAGCCGGGCGCAATAATTGTTTTGTCCCTTGATTTACTGATCTGCATTAATTACAGAAATCAAGTTCCTGCTCTTTGCAGACTACCTGGTCCTGCTGTCGCCCACAGAACAGAGGCTGCGGCAGAACCTGGCACTGCTGGAGCAGCACTGTCAGACCTGGGCGCTGACAGTCAATCTGGACAAGACCAGAGTTATGGTTTTCCAGAAAAAAAGCCAGACCTCAGGGAAACAGGTACAAATTCACACTTAACAACAACACATTAACACCTAACAACGGGAGCAGGGCCGAATTAGTCCAGTACCCACTATTGTTAAACATACAGAAAAGAATATTAAAGTATTGGCTTTAGTATTAGCCATACAGAACATTAAAGTGCCCCTTTCCATTCAGCGGGTGTCTGAGCCGCTGTGTCCTATCTTCTGACAGTCGCTGTTGTGAATGTCTGTAGAGTGTATCTTATTTTTAGTACTATATTTTTATATTATATTCCCTATTAATCAAACTCTAAGAGCACTCTGTCAAAGTGCAATGAAATACAATATTGTTGTTGTTGCTGTTATTGTTGTTTTTATCCTGTAAAGCATTTTGAGAAGCCACCTTTAAAGGCGATATATAAAAGCGCTGATTCTTATGGAATGTGTTCCGCCGAGGAACAAGTATAACCTTGTTCATGCACAAACAGTGGCATGTTACATTATTAATTTGGGTGTCTCCTCTTGCCAGAAAGCTCTAAATTGCATTTTGAGTGCGGTTTTTGACTTTTTTTAAATTGCAACCCGTAAATAAAGCCGGTACTGTTTAGACTTATATTAGGATTTAGACTTATATTAGGATTATATACTTTGTGAAAAGTGATAGTCTTTTAACCTTTTCTGTGAATTCGTTGGTTATCTAACAAATGCATACTTTTAGAATTTGATTAACAGGGAATATAATATGGAATTGTGTATCTAAACAAATTAATAACGATATAATTATATTCATGTACTGTCTGGCGGAATAAACTGAAGAGGTTAGTTAATGCGACACGGAATTATTAAGAATTATCACCTCTTTTTACAATTTAGAACAAATGAGAACATTCCACTCAGTGGTCGGTGCATCTCAATCACCTGCTAATTCGTTTTACACCACTGGACGACAGGAGAATGTGACTGTACTGTATCTGTACAGAATGTGTGTTTCAATCAATACAGTAATTGATTAAAATCGCAATCGCGTGTTTAATTAAATGCCTTTTTGATTCACAATCTGAAAGTGAAAACCACGGTAAAGCCACCTTGAATTAAAAAAAAAACGATTTTGGCACGCCTGTAGCATTGTCACGAAACCTCCTAGAGTTGTGAGAGCACTTGCTTTGTGTATAAAGTACATTGTGAATGTTTTCACAGCCTTCACTTTGTCGTTTTTATGCCATTTTTTTGACCACGCATGAATATTCCTATGTCGGTATCTTCGCAAGGGAATCAGTGCGACTTTTAATACTAATTAAATGACCGCGGGCACTTTCCACCCCCTCTACATTCTCAGAGTAGAACAGACTAACCTTCTAATGAAAGACGGTCCACCCCTCACGGACAGGAAAAGTGCCCACAGGCACTTAAACTTAATATGGTCAGTAACAGTAAACAGTAACGTGGTCAGAAGGAGCACGTACAAACGTTTACGAAATAACCACATGTAAGACTCTGATGCTTAAAATGTTTAGGGAGAAAGTGGAATACTGGTGTGTATTTTTTCTTTGAACTACCAATACCAGCCATATACAGTCTGTAACGTAGGGATTTCTATATGTCTATATTTAGTGGTTACATTAGCGACAAAGGCTAAACTTTTAGCTTCAGTAACGCGTACATATCTCCCCTTTTTATAAAATGACATGGTTGAAAACTGTTCCAGAGCCACTGTTGTTTCGTCAGTGAAAAGTACATCATGAAATGCCTCTCCCTGTTCAATCCACTGGAAAAAAGAAAAGGAGCATAAAGCGTCTGATGGTCATAAACGATATTAATTTAAGAACAGCATCAGAGATATGTTTTTAACTGCACTGCATCGGAGAGAATACCATAGTGTGTTTTTTTTTTACTCCCTGGCGGAAACTGGCTTCCATAAGAATCAGTATGGCTCAGAGATTAAATAAAACTTCACTCGCACCAAACAAATGTATATTTCTAAATATCACAACATGATCGAATTTAAGTCATTTTAATAACAATGAATAGTCACCTAGGCGTTACAATATAAACATTTATATTGATTTAAATCGCGTTTTGATTTAAATCGCAAAAGCGGGTTTAAATATATGTGTTTTTTGATTCACAATTAGACAAATGCAACATAAATTGATATCTTTGTCTTCTAAGTATCTTAATACACTTTCAGCATAGCTTTCTCCCCGTTTAGATTTATTTTTCTTGGGATCTTGGGATCAAACGTGGAAAGATTAGATTGTAATCGTTTTTATTTTTTAAATACATTTTAGAAAAGTGTAATCTATACTTAAAAGCTGTACACCACCTGCTATAAAGATACATATTGTGATACTTTCGGGTTCGGATAGGACAGACACAAGAACTCAGACTTGCGTAGTTAAAGCAAGTTAAAGCCTTGATTTTATATATCACCTTTAAAAGTGGCATCTCAAAGCAAAGTAAATACCCAACACTGATTGTACCAATCTTTCATGCTAATAAAGCACCTTGAATTGAATTGAGAGAGAGAGAGATTTAAACTGCGACACTTATCATTCAACCAGAGCTCGAAATATCACAAGGATCTCAAGAGCACAGCAAAGACTGTATTAAAAGTATACTAGTGACAAACTAGTATACTTTAGATCTTTTTTTCTGAACCAGGGAAAATCTGATCATGTTTCTCTATAACAATAATAAAAAACATTATTTTACATATCACCTTTATGTGATATCACCTTAAGGACAGCACATACAAGGGTTAATTGCACAATGGACCGCGCAAAAAAAAATTAAAATAGTCTTCTTTAGGTGTGAGGGCAGGAGTGGATCGCAGAAGGCATAATCAGCAAATTAGGAAAACAAAGAACAGGACAGGCGAGACGTTTATCCAGAGAGCGAGTGATCAGAAAAAGTAACAGCTGTTACGCCCAGGTTTTACGCTCTCTCTCTGCTGAATGAATAAAAGCATTTTATTAAAAACGCGTTTGCGTTTGTCTGGGTATTTACTTTGTAATCTGTGGTTTACATCTACTGTATTGCTTTGAGATGCCACTTTTAAAGGTGATATGTAAAATAAAGTTTTTTATTATTGTTATAGAGAAACATGATCAGATTTTCCCTGGTTCAGAAAAAAGACGATTAAAATCTGTAATCTTTCCACCTGTATGTCATCAGAAAATACAAGAAGTTTCTGCTTTGTGTAAGGATGGTATCAAAAAGTAATCTAAGTGGTGAGAAAGCTGTGCTCCTCAAAGCGCTTTACAGGATAAAAACAATAACAACAATAGTGTTAGGCTGGGCAAACGATTTTTTTTATAGAAATACAAAATGAGATATAATGATGTGTTCCGGCTTAGACATTAATGAGTACAACCCCCCTCTCTGCAGGAGTGCTGGCTGTGACGAATTAAACCGGTTTCACAGGTATTTTCAAAGTAGAAGGGGGCGAGATTTCCAGCGAAAGACACCTCCCCCCTCCAAAACCAAGGAAGTACAGTACTTACTAGTTAAGAAAGCTAGGCTCCTCAATGAAATCGCTTTAACATGCTAATGCGTTGGTATAACAGTCCGGGCGTGGCAAGCTTCTAATGTCAACTCGACTCGATTGGAAGAAAATGAACATATTCTAGCCCTAAATGAATTAATAGCAAACATGGTTTACATACAAGACATTTTTCCAAGAAAGTTTATAATAATACGATCTATAGTTGAAATCTGAGCCTAAATAAAAAGTAAAAGCATTTTCAGAGAGCAATTACAGATGCAGCCATTCAAAGTGTGCGTTACAGACACGTACTGCAGGTGGAGTCGCGCATTGTGACGCAAGATGACGCGAGGCACCGCAGTACGTGATTGGTTGACCGACAGGGGCACTCGTGGTCTGTTGGTCTGTCGTAGAAAGAATTACAGTAAACGTCTTTGCTGTGCCCGTTGTAGATATTGAATTTTACCACTGAAAGGAAATCTTAGTAGCTGAGCATAAAAAGAATAGGAGCATACTGTAACGTGTGTGAAGGCCATAAACGATATTAATTTTGGAACATAAACATACAGTATATGACTGGTCTTGGTACTTTAAAGAAAAAATACACACCAGTATTCCATTTCTCCCTAAACATTTTAAGCATCGAAGTCTTTAACTAAAGAGATACCGGAGTCAACAGGCATACTTTTAGAATTTGATTAAAAGGGAATATAATATTGAATCGCGTATATATTTTATGAAAGCAAGATTGCTCAGCTGGACAAAAGTACACAACCTACCTTTATCAGAAATATTTATGCATCAAAGCCTTTACCGAAGATATTACTAATAGTATTAATAATGAATGACTTTGGACAAGCTGTATACTCAAAGTATAATTTCTTTAGCACATTTGTACAAGCACTTGGAATCTGTCCAAGCCATACTTTGTCAGGCATTTTGTTTTACTTCAACGGGCATAAAAACTCCCTTGCTTTTAACAGGGCGTTTCATAATTTCTAACTACGAAAATGATTTAAAATGCGACACTTATCATTCAACTAGAGCTCAAAATATCACAAGGATCCTCAAGAGCACAGCAAAGACTGTATTAAAAGATACTTGTATGAGATACATGAGAATCCAGGCTTTTTTTATCAATGCTTTCTTTTCCGTATACCAGATTTTATGGAACCACTTCAGAAGGGTGTCAGCCAGTCAGATTCCAGGAATCTGTACTTTAAAGGAAAAATACACACCGGTATTCCATTTGTCCCTAAACATTTCAAGCATCGAAGTATTTAACTAGCATGTGAAATAGCGTGTGAAAAAGTGGTAGTTTTAAGCTTTTCTGCTAATATAATATGGAATCGCGTATCTAAAGAATTTAATAACGATATGATTATATTGGTGTACTGCGACAGGGCTGTGTAGGGCTGTTTCGCCTCCCTGTCATGCAAGTTGTCTTGTAGCCTACTGGTCTACGTGCCTGATTAACAACTTGCAGGTTGTGTGTTCAAATCCAGCTGGTGCTGGACTTTTCTTTAAACAAACATTTCTTCGAAAAAATAGAATAGCGATATTATGGACAATCAATTGACTTTTATATTTCAAAATATCGCAACATGATCGATTCTAAGTCATTTTTGATAACAATGAATAGTCACCTTCTTCCCTTCTGACAACGGTCCCTGCTTCTGCTTCCTGCTTCTATTGTGTGTGTGTGTAAAGAGTAAATTTTTATAGAGAAATGGAGGCTGGACAGTATGCGATACAATATAAACATTTATATTGATTTAAATCGTGTTTTGATTTAAATCGCAAACGCATGTTTAATTATATGTGTTTTTTTAATCATAATCAGGCTAATGCAACATAAATTGATACAGTATCTCTGTCTTATTTTTAGTAAATAAAGTGCATTTTTGCACACTATATGTGCAAACGTTTTATGATATGTCGCTGTTGTGAATGTCTGTGGACATGTGCTGGCTGGACAGGAGGCTCCACTGTACACAGAGAGCTTAGAAGACAAAGATATCAATTTATTTTAGTCAAAAATTTATATATCACCTTTAAAAGTGGAATCTCAAAGCAAAGTAAATACCCAACACTGATTGAACCCATCTGCCATGCTAATAAAACACCTTGAATTGAATTGAATTGAGGGAAAGGGGGGGAGGGCGTGCGGCAAATAAGATACACTCCACAGGCATCCACAACAGCAACATATGAAACGTTTGCACATATAGTTAAGTTATTACTTGGTTTTCAAAGTTGGGAGACATTAGAGGCTTGCCACACCCGGACTGTTAAACCAACGCATTAGCACGTCAAAGCCCATTGAGGACCTGGGCGCAATAATTGTTTTGTCCCTTGATTTACTGATCTGCATTAATTATGGAAATCGAGTTCCTGCTCTGTGCAGACAACCTGGTCCCGCTGTCGCCCACAGAACAGAGGCTGCGCCAGAACCTGGCACTGCTGGAGCAGCACTGTCAGACCTGGGCGCCGACAGTCAATCTAGACAAGACCAGTTATGGTTTTCCAGAAAAATAGGCAGACCCCAGGGAAACAGCTACAAATTCACACTTAACAACACATTAACACCTAACAACGGGAGCAGGGACGAATTAGGCCAGTACCCACTATTGTTAAACATACAGAAAAGGATATTAAAGTATTGAATATTAGTATTGGCTTTAGTATTAGCCATACAGAACATTAAAGTGCCCCTTTTCCATTCAACGGGTGCCTGAGCCGCTGTGTCCTATCTTCGGACAGTCGCCGTTGTGAACAAACATTTCTTTGAAAAAATGAGACGTTTCCCTTGGTCAGAGATATAAATATATAATATATAAATAAATTAAATTTAACTAACATGTGAAATAGCGTGTGAAAAAGTGGTAGTTTAATTTTTCTGCTAATATAATATGGAATCGCGTATCTAAAGAATTTAATAACGATATGATTATATTCGTGTACTGCGACAGGGCTGTGTAGGGCTGTTTCACTTGTCTCTTCATGCGACGGTACCAGGAAGAGGATTTCTTTCTATTCAAAACGTGTATTTTAAAAGTTTAAGAAGTAAAAACCTTACAGCGTACACAGATTTCTAAACTGATCAGGATCATTATCTTTGTCTTATGCATAATAATGTTCACCGCTCTGTCCAGCAAATTAATAATAAACTTTATTTTATATAGCGTTTTAAACGAATAAGTAATTAGATTGCTCATAAACCTAATCACTTGCTTTTTCTTTTTATTTAGGCTCAGATTTCAACTATAGATCGTATTATTAATAACCATAATAACAACCAACCAACAAAAACAACCATATAAACATAATACCAACCAAAAACATAGATAACGACCACAATACAAAATCAAATATATCAAACCATTATACTCTCGCAAATTCCTCCAATTATCATAATCCCGCCCCCTATGCAAAACCAATCCCTCCTCCCATCCCAGTTTCTCCTCTTTATCATAAACAAAATCCACCTCAATTTTCAACATAAAGCCTTGCTGCTTACTGGGTTTTTGAGGGGGGGAGGTGTCTTTCGCTGGAAATCTCGCTTGCTTCTACTTTACGAGTACAACCCCCTCTCTGCAGGAGTGCTGGCTGTGACGAATTAAACCGGTTTCATAAGTATTTTTAAAGTAGGAAGTACAGTGTTAACTGGTAGCTGGGCACCTCAATTAAGTCGCTTTAACATGCTAATGCGTTGGTGTAACAGTCCGGGAGTGGCAAGCTTCTAATGTCAACTCGACTCGATTGGAAGACAATGAACGTATTTTAGCCCTAAATGAATTAATAGCAAACATGGTTTACATAAAATACATTTTTCCAAGAAAGTTTATAATAATGCGATCTATAGTTGAAATCTGAGCCTAAATATAAAGGAAAAGCATTTTCAGAGAGCAATCACGCTGTGTTTATGTAGAAAAAGCGATTAGGTTTATGAGCAATCTAATTACCTATTCGCCTAAAACGCTATATAAAATAAAGTTTATTTAGAGATGAATGATCAGTGTCGCAGTTTAAATAATTTTCGTAGGAGGGCTTGGACAGATTCGAAGTGCATTTTTGCAATCTACGTTGTAATACAGTTTAGAATACAGTTAGTCTAAGCTTTATCAGCTTTATTTATGGGTTGCAATTTAGAAAAAGTCAAAAACCGCACTCAAAATGCAATTTAGAGCTTTCTGGCAAGGGGAGACACCCAAATTATAATGTAACATCCCACTGTTTGTGCATGAACAAAGTTATACTGCAATTTTCCTTAGATACGCGATTAAAAAAAATAAATTTTTTGAATCCCCGGCGGAACACACTCCATAAGAATCAGCGCTTTTATACAGTATATCGCCTTTAAACACATATATTTAAACACGCGTTTACGATTTAAATCAAAACGCGATTCAAATCAATATAAATGTTTATTTTGTAACGCATAGGTGACTATTCATTGTTATTAAAAAGACTTAAATTCGATCATGTTGTGATATTTAGAAATATAAATTTGTTTGGTGCGAGTGAGGTTTTATTTAATCTCTGACCAAGGGAAACGTTTCATTTTTTCAAAGAAATGTTTGTTAAAAAATAAAGTGATACTGTACAGTAGTTTCATGGGATTCAATCACAGACCATGTGACATGGGAGTCAGGAAACTAACACACAGCGCCACCAGATTTGATAACGCTATAAAAACGCTATAAAATAATGTGACTAGGCACAGAACAAGTTTACAGCACAGTACAATAATAAATGCTGACCATGACTTTAGAAGCATAAATTACCTTACACTCAATTTAAACACAAGCTGTCTTTAGCCCTCTAAGCTGGTTCATACAGAAATGTAGAGATCCAGGCTCAGAACACACAGCTTCATTAGCGAATACATATGCAGGACAACTAGAGAAGACGTTTTACAGAGGATGGATTTTTAGAAACATCCCATCAGTGACATCACTGAAGTCAACTCCTACTGTGGGTAACTGTCATGTGGATAGTTTCACAAGAATCAGACAAAGGTTTAAGCATCGCTTGTTCTAGATAAAACTGCAAAAAAAACAACAACCCATAATGTACTTCTTTGCGGCTCTGTTTGCCCAAATCATATATTCACAACGTTAAATTAGAAAATAATATTACGTAACCAAAATCTGCAATATGGAAACAGAACCTGTGTAATTGTTGACAGATGATGTTCTCGTAACATTTTTACAAGACAAACTACAACATTTAAAAAATGACTTGTATGTACTTGATATCTCTAATCAATCCACGGCGATATAGTTAAAGCAGTCCCCGGACAAAACGAAACTAAAACGCCCTGGGCATACCGTTTCGTGCTTCTTATCAGTTGCTCAAAAGTAATTTGACCGTATGAAATGCATAATATAAACCTAGAAACATATACAGTACATGAGCAGTACTTACGTAGTATCGATGTCAAGACATACCTCTCAAATACTGTAAATCAAGTTAAAAATATCTCAAGACCGATTCTGGTCATAATGAAACCATGTTTCGTGTATGTTTTCTTTAAAGTACCGAGACCAGCCATATACTGTATGTTTATGTTCCAAAATTAATATCGTTTATGGCCTTCACACGCGTTGCAGTATGCTCCTATTCTTTTTATGCTCAGGCACTAAGATTTCCCTTCAGTGGTAAAATTCCATATAAATATTCAATACTTAAACGGGCACAGTTAAGACATTAAATATACATATACATACTGTATACAGTACAGTTTGCATATGATAATATGTTTATGTTCCTAAATCAATCTCTTTTATGAGCATGTGTAAGGCATGGTGAATCGGAGATTCTCAAAAATTACTGTACTTTGCATGATTGGAAAAAAATGCGTGATTGCGAAATGCTGTGGTGTTACTTTTACAAAGACAGTCAATGAAAAAAGGAATGTGGACCAGGGCAATACTTTGAGTTTACAGCTTGTCCAAGGTCATTTATTATTAATACTATTAGTAATATCTTCGTTAAAGACTTTGATGGCTACAGCTCAAACATGAGAGGTTGAGCTTTATTAGCTCCACCTTGCGGAAATTCCGGATACTATTATTTTGCTAGCGGTATTTACCGGTAACTTGCGGTAGACTGCGTACAGCGTACCGGAAAATAATGCGGTATCGCCCGCGCATTTTGAATGGCTGCATCTGTACTTCCTATCTCCGTACTCTAGTGCGCTTTCTCCCAGTCGCTGGTTGACTTGCATTATAGCCCCCCAGTTTCCTTGGCCAGCACCCAGAGCAGCAGAAACGGCATTCTTAAACATATTTATTTTCTGGTTCACGGTCTGGTCCGGGACTTCAACCCATGCCCCAGTACGTATATCGACAGGCAGGGTTTCCCATATATCCCGGGGGCATTTTGCTTTTACTAAAACATGCACGTCTCTGAGATGCATAACATGAAGTTCTCGTAATTCCTCAAGTATTTCCCAAAAGTCTGTATTCCCACATGCTGGTTTTAGCCTGGGAAGGTCTGATAATATTGCTTGTTTCTCCCCGGGGGTAAATGGTCTGTGGACCCGGGTATTGAGAACTATCATTGCCCCTGTGTTCGTACGGAAGTCGCGTTCCCGAATTTCCACTGGGGCCATCGGTACTCCCGCCTGCACGCCCCTGTCTGGATTATACGGAGGCGAGTGACAGTCTCCGGATTGTTCATTTTCGTACTCTAGTGTTTTCCTGCCTAAATCATCCCATTCTAATTCTCCGTCCTCTCTACCTCTCACATTCTTCCCCACCATTGCCGCTAATCGTAGCCCAATCCTGTTTGCCCTTTCTCCTTCTTTCATTAATCGCATCACCTCTTCCTTTAACTCGCTTATTTCTTTCTTAAAATGCTCAACTTCATTCTCTTTCTGGCTAAGCATCGCCTGTGACTTTATATATTTTTCTTGTTCGCTTCTCATTTCGTTTTCCATATTTTCGAAACAACTCAGCAATACTACTACTGCTTTTTCCGTTCTATTCTTACTTTCTTTATTCCACCACTCTCTGTGTTCTCGAACAGAAGCCTCTGGCTTCCATTCTCCTTTACTCATCTTTTCTCTAGTCTTTGAGAATTTCTTTTTAAGGTGATCTAAAACGGATCCCGTTCTATCCGGACAAGATGCCATGTCCCTATATAATAATGCTACCTGTGCCGGCAGACTTGCAAATACCCCGGGCGAAACGGTCAGTCACTTCTCGTGACACTAACTCTGGCGTCAGCGTACGGAGTCAATTCTCCGCTTAACATTCAGCTCAGCAGTCACGAGAGATCAGACCGTTAACACCTCAGGATTATACTCATACTGATTATTATTATTATTATTATTATTATTATTATAAGCTTTTCCTTAATTTGCCCGCCCGGACTCTTGCTGAATCTTGCTGGCACAATACCGTCGCTCAGCTCACCTTGTTCCGTTTAGGGACTTTGACTCGCCCCAGGTGGAAAGCGCCCTGGTTTAGAGACCCGCCCCGAGCTCAGAGGAACCACGTCTTGTCTTGGTTTCGAAACCAAGCTCAGAGGAATCGTGTCTTGTCTCAGTTTAGGGATTTTTACCCTTAATCTCACTGAGACGTGTCCTTACTCTTTTCCCTATAAACGATTCTTTATATTCTCTGTTTTCGGTCCTTCCCTTACGGCAACCTAATTGGGTGGTAACATAAAAAAAAATATACTCACCCTGTGTGCCGTCTGGGAATTACCGGAGACCTGGAGAATCCTTGCCGACTACGCCAAATTGTTGTGGGAAATCCTTCATCCAAGGAGCAGGACACAGTCTTTGTGGATTCAGTTGTTTTATTGAGCTCAATAATGACATCAACGCGCGTCGGGTCTGCCCCGCAGAACAGACAACACAGACAAGATGTTTTGTTTTACTGCTTCATGTGTATTCGTCTTGCCCTTTTGATATGTAGCATGAGTTGACCAGTTGGTCCTGTCCCGAGTCCTGTCCTTTGACATGTAGCATGAGTAGACCAGTTAAGTCCTGTCCTTTGATGTGTAGCTGCCCTTTGATATGTAGCATGAGTTGATCAGTTAAGTCCTGTCCTTTGATGTGTAGCATGAGTTGACCAATTTGTCCTGTCCCAAGTCCTGTCTTTTGACAGCCGACACATTACACAATGTGCTTGATTTAATACAGTAGTGTCGAATACAGATAAATTATATATATATATATTTTCCATAAATAATATATATATATAAGTGTTTTATGTTCCACTTCATTGTTATTGTTGTTATCCTGTAAAGGGCTTTGAGAACCATACTGTCCATCATATTGTATTTCATTGCACTTTGACAGATCGTCTTATAATCACTTGTTGTTAGAATATCCCCCAGGAGGATATTCCCCCCAGGAGGATATAGAGGATATCCCCCAAGAGGTATCCAGGTACAGATGCAGCCATTCAAAATGGGTGGGGTATTTCGCGGCATACTCCGGTGGGCGTGTCACGGTATCACGCGGTATCACGCAGTATCACGCGGTTAATCGACGTCATTTGACGTCACCTTGTAAAACCGCCAGGGGGAGCTTAACCTCTGATGTACAGCATTTGAGCTTTTAATTTTGAACTGTGTATTACAGCATGTTAATCATCAGTCATTAAAATGTTGGTATATTTTATGAAAGCAAGATTGCTCAGCTGGACAAAAGTACACAACCTACCTTTATCAGAAATATTTATGCATCAAAGCCTTTACCGAAGATATTACTAATAGTATTAATAATGAATGACTTTGGACAAGCTGTATACTCAAAGTAAAATTTCTTTAGCACATTTGTACAAGCACTTGGAATCTGTCCAAGCCATACTTTGCCAGGCATTTTGTTTTACTTCAACGGGCATAAAAACTCCTTTGCTTTTAACAGGGCGTTTCATAATTTCTAACTACGAAAATGATTTAAAATGTGACACTTATCATTCAACTAGAACTCAAAATATCACAAGGATCCTCAAGAGCACAGCAAAGACTGTATTAAAAGATACTTGTATGAGATACATGAGAATCCAGGCTTTTTTTATCGATGCTTTCTTTTCCGTATACCAGATTTTATGGAACCACTTCAGAAGGGTGTCAGCCAGTCAGATTCCAGGAATCGGTACTTTAAAGGAAAAATACACACCGGTATTCCATTTCTCCCTAACGATTTTAAGCATCGAAGTATTTAACTAGCATGTGAAATAGCGTGTGAAAAAGTGGTAGTTTTAAGCTTTTCTGCTAATATAATATGGAATTGCGTATCTAAAGAATTTAATAACGATATGATTATATTGGTGTACTGCGACAGGGCTGTGTAGGGCTGTTTCGCCTCCCTGTTCATGCGAGTTGTCTTGTAGCCTACTGGTCTACGTGCCTGACTAACAACTCGCAGGTTGTGTGTTCAAATCCAGCTTGTGCTGGACTTTTCTTTTAACAAACATTTCTTCGAAAAAATAGAATAGCGATATTATGGACAATCAATTGACTTTTATATTTCCAAATATCACAACATGATCGATTCTAAGTCATTTTTGATAACAATGAATAGTCACCTTCTTCCCTTCTGACAACGGTCCCTGCTTCTGCTTCCTGCTTCTATTGTGTGTGTGTGTAAAGAGTAAATTTTTATAGAGAAATGGAGGCTGGACAGTATGCGATACAATATAAACATTTATATTGATTTAAATCGTGTTTTGATTTAAATCGCAAACGCGTGTTTAATTATATGTGTTTTTTTAATCATAATCAGGCTAATGCAACATAAATTGATACAGTATCTCTGTCTTCTAGGTATCTTAATAAACTTTCAGCATAGCTTTCTACCCGTTTAGATTTATATTTCTTGGGATTTTGGATCAAACGTGGAAGGATTAGATTGTAATACGTTTTAGAAAAGTGTAATCTATACCTGCCCAGACTGTACGCCTTCCTAAACCCCGCCTTTCACTAGTGTCCTGCCCTTCCCCGCGCAACCCAGCCGGCCTGTGCCCGGGACGAATGTATATTTTAATATTTACATCCGGCGCGAACCGAGGGAGCGTCTGCATTTATAACTTAGTTTTTAAAATTAGTCAAGCAATATGAAGCATCTCCTTTTACTTTTAAGTCCCTTAAATACATTGAGCACAGCTTTCTCACCACTTAAGATTACTTTTTTGATATCATCCTTACACAAAGCAGAAATTTTCCGATGACATACGGTACAAGTGGAAAGATTACAGATTTTAATCGTCTTTAATTTTGTTACGTTGTACGTTTTAGGAACGTTTCATCTAAACAAACACCACAAAACTATTCTCAATTGTATTTCTGAATGTTATGTTACACCTACAGTAGTTCACTGCTTTAAATACATCGAATTAAGAATGTTAGGTGTAGCACTTTAGATCTTTTTTTCTGAACCAGTGAAAATCTGATCATGTTCCTCTATAACAATAATAAAAAACTTTATTTTACATATCACCTTTAAAAGTGGCATCTCAAAACAATACAGTAGATCGAAAAACAGTTAAAAGGGACCAAAGTAAATACCAGACAAACGCAAACGCGTTTTTAATAAAATGCTTTTATTCATTTAGCAGGGAGTGAGAGGGACATCCAGCAGAGAGAGACACACACACCGGTTTCCATTGACAAAATTGTTTTTTTTTCAATTCCTCTTGTCTAACAGGAATGTTTTGTTTGTGGACAGACTGTTAGACTAGAGGAAAAGAGCGCCTCCTTGTACGAAGCATTTCGTTGATCCGATCACGAATTCTTTTCCAGTCGCACGAAGTAAGGGTTGAGAATCTGCGATTCACCATGCGACTAATGGTTTCCCGGAGATTGCAAGGCAAGGCACTTTTGCCTCTGGACCCATCGAAATTTACAGATGTGGTCCACCCCCAGTAAATTTCAAAAGTCACAAGATTTCGAAACACGAGGGCGGCGTAGCGGTCGGCTCTTGCTTTCCCGTCTATGCCGATGCACTGCAAGTACAACCCCCCCTCCATCTCCTGAGTGATGGGTAGCAGTTGGATATCTGGGAGAATTATTCATCCCACTGGCGTCTGTAAATTCCGCTCTGTGAACAGTGCTTCCTGGGGGGAGATAGACGGCGGGGACAGCATCAACAAATTCCTGCGCGGTGGTGAGTGGAGAGGCCGGGATGGAGTGTCCTGAGGCGGTGTGTGCTCTGCGGAGGGCACAGCTTCCGCCAGGCATTGCAACCTGCGCGGCGGGGAGAGGCACTTTTCGGGAGACAGCTGCTCAACTGTTTGACTGCTGGAACATACTGTCTCCTTCTTCTGCATTTTCAGGAGTGTCTCTAGCCTCCCAATCCTCCCCAGTAATGCATCGTACTGCTCCCGCTGCTGCCGAAATGTCTCCACACAGATGCTGCTTCTACATGTTGGCACCCTGGCCAGTGGCCGAGAGCGGAGACCCACGGCCTGTGGCAAAATAACAAAATTCATGTAAGAAATAAAGTCACACAGTATATTCATCAGTCGCGGAACAGACGTCAAAATAAACTTTTCTTTTTTTCCGTCTTACTGCTTTCTTTTTTACTGTCCTGGTGGTAGATTTCGAAGATCGTTTCGCCCGTGCGGTGTTTTCTTGAAGAACAGGCAACGAAGAAATAATTATAATTGAATTTAAAATTCAAAACGGCAATAATACCTTGTAATATGTGCTGTAATCGCGTATTTCAGATGAAGTCTGCTGTATTTGCTTACCCTTTACTCTTTGGAAGCTGGGGCGGCAGAAGCACCCCGTCTCTTCCCGTAAAAGGTCTTGGTCTCCATACTGTACTGTGGTCGCTGTAGTGCAGGTTCGCAGTTTTTTTTGTGATAGGAGCTCACCCAATCCCTTGGTGTATTTATGCTATATTCACATGTACGGCTAGAATGTTCATTGTCTTCCAATGAAAGGCGGGTGCCTTTTGCCGAAGTCGGGAGACATTAGAGGCTTGCCACACCCGGACTGTTAAACCAACGCATTAGCACGTCAAAGCCCATTGAGGACCCGGGCGCAATAATTGTTTTGTCCCTTGATTTACTGATCTGCATTAATTATGGAAATCAAGTTCCTGCTCTGTGCAGACGACCTGGTCCCGCTGTCGCCCACAGAACAGAGGCTGCGCCAGAACCTGGCACTGCTGGAGCAGCACTGTCAGACCTGGGCGCCGACAGTCAAACTGAACAAGACCAGAGTTATGGTTTTCCAGAAAAAAAGCCAGACCTCAGGGAAACAGGTACAAATTCATACTTAACAACACATTAACACCTAACAACGGGAGCAGGGACGAATTACTGTAGGCCAGTACCCACTATTGTTAAACATACAGAAAAGGATATTAAAGTATTGAATATTAGTATTGGCTTTAGTATTAGCCATACAGGACATTAAAGTGCCCCTTTTCCATTCAGCGGGTGCCTGAGCCGCTGTGTCCTATCTTCTGACAGTCGCCGTTGTGAATGTCTGTAGAGTGTATCTTATTTTTAGTACTATATTTTTGTATTATATTCCCTATTAATCAAACTAAGAGTATGTAACGGCTTGTCCCCTCCTCCTGCCCCTCTCTGTGTACTTTGAAAACCAAGTAATAACTTAACTATATGTGCAAACGTTTCATATGTTGCTGTTGTGAATGCTTGTGGAGTGTATCTTATTTGCCTTGCGTCCTGGTTATCTCGCGCGCGCCCCCCCCCTCAATTCAATTCAATTCAAGGTGTTTTATTAGCATGACAGATGGGTTCGATCAGTGTCGGGTATTTACTTTGCTTTGAGATTCCACTTTTAAAGGTGATATATAAATTTTTGACTAAAATAAATTGATATCTTTGTCTTTTAAGCTCTCTGTGTACAGTAGAGCCTCCTGACCAGCCAGCACATGTCCACAGACATTCACAACAGCGACATATCATAAAACGTTTGCACATATAGTTAAATTATTAGTTGTTTTTCAGGATGTTAAAAAAAACACTTGAACAACTTATCCAGTCTCTCGAAATAAAAAAAACTAATAATAATGTAACATGCCACTGTTTGTTCATGAACAAAGGTATACTGAGATTTCCTTAGATACGCGATTAAAAAATAAATAAATAAAAATTGGAATCCCCGGCGGAACACATTCCATAAGAATCAGCGCTTTTACAGTATATATCGCCTTTAAAGGTGGCTTCTCAAAATGCTTTACAGGATAAAGACAACAAGAACAGCAACAACAACAATATTGTATTTCATTGCACTTTGAAAACCAAGTAATAACTTAACTATATGTGCAAACGTTTCATATGTTGCTGTTGTGAATGCCTGTGGAGTGTATCTTATTTGCCTTGAGTCCTGGCTGTCTCTCTCCCCCTCCCCCCCTCTCTCCCTCAATTCAATTCAATTCAATTCAAGGTGTTTTATTTGCATGACAGCATGACAAATAGTGTTGGGAATGTATATTTTTATATTTACACCCGGCGCGGCACCGAGGGAGCGTCTGCATTTATAACTTAGTTTTTAAAATTAGTCAAGCAATATGAAGCATCTCCTTTTACTTTTAAGTCCCTTAAATACATTGAGCACAGCTTTCTCACCACTTAAGATTGCTTTTTGATACCATCCTTACACAAAGCAGAAACTTTCCGATGACTCACAGTACAAGTGGAAAGATTACAGATTTTAATCGTCTTTAATTTTGTTACGTTATACGTTTTAGGAACGTTTCATCTAAACAAACACCACAAAACTATTCTCGATTGTATTTCTGAATGTTATGTTACACCTGTAGTAGTTCACTGTTTTAAATACATCGAATTAAGAAAGTTATGTGTAGCACTTTAGATCTTTTTTTCTGAACCAGGGAAAATCTGATCATGTTTCTCTATAACAATAATAAAAAACTTTATTTTACATATCACCTTTAAAAGTGGTAGTACCTTTTTTAGTACTATATTTTTGTATTATATTCCCTATTAATCAAACTTTAAGAGTATGTATCGGCTTGTCAGTCAGGTCTTTTTTCTCTATTTGAATTGTAGTTTACACCTCGCACGACTTTAAAAGCTAGCAAGACAGGTTTCGATTCACATTAGTTGGCGAGCCTTGTTAACAAAAAAACAAATAATAATGTAACATGCCACTGTTTGTTCATGAACAAAGTTATACTGAGATTTCCTTAGATACGCGATTAAAAAATAAACGTTTCATATGTTGCTGTTGTGAATGTCTGTGGAGTGTAACTTATTAAGCTCTAAATTGCATTTTGAGCGTGGTTTTTGACTTTTTTTAAATTGCATTTTGGGCGCGGACAGCACATACAAGGGTTAATGAACTGCGCCAAGAAATTTAAAATAGTATTCTTTAGGTGTGAGGGTAGGAGTGGACCGCAGCAGGCATAATCAGCAAACCAGGAAAACAAAGAACAGGACAGGTGAGATGTGTATCCAGAAAGCGAGTGATCAGAAAAAGGAAATGGTGTTACGCCCAGGTTTTCGACCAAATTGTTTTAACTTCCTAATGCATCAGACACATTTCCTGGCGTATTGTGTTTTAAATAAAATAGGAGTGTCTTTCCCTGGCATTAGCTCATCGGTATGGTGTAAGTTTTATCTGTACCATACCATACAGTATATAGGTACAGAATTCAAGCTGCACCACTGTATCGCTTTGGTAAGGGGACGGACAATGACCAAAATCACGAAGACTCTCTCACACCAAATAATGAAGATGAAAAGAAACGGGAAGTCAACACGGGACATTGTACAGCAGTTGGCTTCGATGGACATCTTCGTTTCTGAAAGCACAGTGAGACGGCATTATAAAGGGGAGAGGAGGCAAAGAGAATCTAAACCAAGGACGATTCAAAGGTAAATAAATTTCTAAAAATACCTTTCTTGCATGTAAATACAACTACGCACATTATTTTTAAAACTAACTGCTGATCTCTTTTTTTTCAAGTCCTATTGTGCGAGCTATCGACAAACTGACTGATGAAAATGATGAGCTACCGGCGATGCAAGTCCAAAGACGGCTATGGGCTGACCTCGGTGCGAATATTAGCCTGACATCGATAAGAAGAGTACGCAGGGGCTTGGATGGAGATACAGAAAAACCAACACATGCCCCATGATAAGGCTAAAAAACAAAGAGGAAAGACTCAAGAAAGCGCTCCAATGGATTGAACAGGGGGAGGCATTTCAGGATGTACTTTTTACCGACGAAACAACAGTGGCTCTGGAACAGTTTTCAACAATGGCATTTTGTAAAAAGGGGAGATATGTGGACAAGCCAAAGCCCAAACATCCACTGAAGGTTCACGTCTGGGGGGGTATATCTAGAAGAGGCCCGGGACCACTTCTTATTTTTGAAGGAATTATGGACCGTGTATTCTTCGAGGAAGTCATGGTCACACAGCATGCTGCCCCATATATCAGGGAGCAGTTTGGATCAAGGCACCATCTCTTTCAAGACAACGATCCGAAACACACAGCAGTAAGGGCGAGGCTTATAGCAGAAGGAGTGAACTGGGTGAAAACTCCAGCCGAATCCCCAGATCTAAATCCGATAGAGATGGTTTGGCATTCGTTGAAAGACTACGTTCGGAAAACCGCTAAGCCCGTCACAAAGCAGGAACTGATCGATGCAATCTATAAATTCTGGGAGGAAGAACTGACCGAACAAAATTGTAACAATTTTATTAACAGGCTGTTTCGTGTTCTTCCTAGGATTGTTGACCGGGGCGGGGGACATTCGGGAATGTAAGTCTGAGAAAGACAGTCTCACATTTGTGGACAGTCTGTCCACAAACAAAACATGTGAAAAAAACAATTACTTTTTGTCAATGGAAACCGGTGTGTGTGTCTCTCTCTGCTGGATGTCCCTCTCACTCTCTGCTGAATGAATAAAAGCATTTTATTAAAAACGCGTTTGCGTTTGTCTGGTATTTATTTTGGTCCCTTTTAACTGTTTTTCGATCTACTGTATTGCTTTGAGATGCCACTTTTAAAGGTGATTTGTAAAATAAAGTTTTTTATTATTGTTATAGAGGAACATGATCAGATTTTCACTGGTTCAGAAAAAAAGATCTAAAGTGCTACACCTAACATTCTTAATTCGATGTATTTAAAGCAGTGAACTACTGTAGGTGTAACATAACATTCAGAAATACAATCGAGAATAGTTTTGTGGTGTTTGTTTAGATTAAACGTTCCTAAAACGTATAACGTAACAAAATTAAAGACGATTAAAATCTGTAATCTTTCCACTTGTACCGTATGTCATCGGAAAGTTTCTGCGTTGTGTAAGGATGATATCAAAAAAGTAATCTTAAGTGGTGAGAAAGCTGTGCTCAATGTATTTAAGGGACTTAAAAGTAAAAGGAGATGCTTCATATTGCTTGACTTATTTTAAAAACTAAGTTATAAATGCAGACGCTCCCTCGGTGCCGCGCTGGGTGTAAATATCAAAATATACATTCGTCCCGGGCACAGGCTGGCTGGGGTGCGCGGGGAAGGGCAGGACACTAGTGAAAGGCGGGGTTTAGGAAGGCGTACAGTCTGGGCAGGTATAGATTACACTTTTCTAAAACGTATTACAATCTAATCCTTCCACGTTTGATCCCCAAATCCCAAGAAATATAAATCTAAACGGGTAGAAAGCTATGCTGAAAGTTTATTAAGATAACTAGAAGACAGAGATACTGTATCAATTTATGTTGCATTAGCCTGATTATGATTAAAAAAACACATATAATTAAACATGCGTTTGCGATTTAAATCAAAACACGATTTAAATCAATATAAATGTTTATATTGTATCGCATACTGTCCAGCCTCCATTTCTCTATAAAAATTTACTCTTTACACACACACACAATAGAAGCAGGAAGCAGAAGCAGGGACCGTTGTCAGAAGGGAAGAAGGTGACTATTCATTGTTATCAAAAATGACTTAGAATCGATCATGTTGTGATATTTGGAAATATAAAAGTCAATTGATTGTCCATAATATCGCTATTCTATTTTTTCGAAGAAATGTTTGTTAAAAGAAAAGTCCAGCACCAGCTGGATTTGAACACACAACCTGCGAGTTGTTAGTCAGGCACGTAGACCAGTAGGCTACAAGACAACTTGCATGAACAGGGAGGCGAAACAGCCCTACACAGCCCTGTCGCAGTACACGAATATAATCATATCATTATTAAATTCTTTAGATACGCGATTCCATATTATATTAGCAGAAATGCTTAAAAATACCACTTTTTCACACGCTATTTCACATGCTAGTTAAATACTTCGATGCTTAAAATCGTTAGGGAGAAATGGAATACCGGTGTGTATTTTTCCTTTAAAGTACCGATTCCTGGAATCTGACTGGCTGACACCCTTCTGAAGTGGTTCCATAAAATCTGGTATACGGAAAAGAAAGCATCGATAAAAAAAGCCTGGATTCTCATGTATCTCATACAAGTATCTTTTAATACAGTCTTTGCTGTGCTCTTGAGGATCCTTGTGATATTTTGAGCTCTAGTTGAATGATAAGTGTCACATTTTAAATCATTTTCGTAGTTAGAAATTATGAAACGCCCTGTTAAAAGCAAGGAAGTTTTTATGCCCGTTGAAGTAAAACAAAATGCCTGACAAAGTATGGCTTGGACAGATTCCAAGTGCTTGTACAAATGTGCTAAAGAAATTTTACTTTGAGTATACAGCTTGTCCAAAGTCATTCATTATTAATACTATTAGTAATATCTTCGGTAAAGGCTTTGATGCATAAATATTTCTGATAAAGGTAGGTTGTGTACTTTTGTCCAGCTGAGCAATCTTGCTTTCATAAAATATATACGCGATTCAATATTATATTCCCTTTTAATTAAATTCTAAAAGTATGCTTGTTGACTCCGGTATCTCTTTAGTTAAAGACTTTGATGCTTAAAATGTTTAGGGAGAAATGGAATACTGGTGTGTATTTTTTCTTTAAAGTACCAAGACCAGCCATATACTGTATGTTTATGTTCCAAAATTAATATCGTTTATGGCCTTCACACGCGTTACAGTATGCTCCTATTCTTTTTATGCTCAGCTACTAAGATTTCCCTTCAGTGGTAAAATTCAATATCTACAACGGGCACAGCAAAGACGTTTACTGTAAGTCTTTCTACGACAGACCAACGGACCACGAGTGCCCCTGTCGGTCAACCAATCACGTACTGCGGTGCCACGCGTCATCTTGCGTCACACTGCGCGACGCCACCTGCGGTACGTGTCTGTAACGCGCACTTTGAATGGCTGCATTTGTAACAGTGAAACGGGCGTACAGTCTGGGGAGATCACCTGTTTTCCATGTAAATAGTTCCCTGGTTCCGCATCCCTTAATGTCTCTCGCTCTGTCTCTCTCTGTCTCTCTCTCTCTCTGTCTCTCTCTCTCTCTCGGGCCAGCGCTCTTGGCGGGCTTGTCTTGTGTCTTTCTCTCGTCTGGGCGCGGGAGTGCTGCTGGCGGGTGGTGACTTAGAAGAAATAAAGCGCAGTTTTTAACTCCACAACTTTGAGTCTCTGTGTCCTTCCTCAACAAACTCAAATTCATTACATTGGTGTTAGAAGCGGGAGGATGGACAGTGAACGGCCGATGATGTCGGACTCAGAGAAGCACCGGTTCCCCCAGCAGCCGAGTGACCCCCTAAAGCACCTTTTGGGGGAGAGCAGCAGCCGCCAGGGGCCGGGACAACCCCTCAGCACCGCCAGTGGCCACAGCCCTTATCAGGGCTACCCCACGGTGACCTACTCAGCGGAAGGGGGGCCCATTCCCGGGTCGCCTCAGGCCATGTGGCAGGAAGGAGATGCCAGACCAGCGGGGTCCAGCCTGCCACCCCTGCTCCAGCTTGCGCCGGTGAGACCGAGCTGTTATAATGGGGAGATCCCATGGCAGATGTTTGAGGCCCAGTTCCAGATGGGGGACTGGGCAAAAGGCTGGTCTCAGGTGGAGATGGTGGGCCACCTCGCTGCCGTCCTGGAGGGGAAGGCCTGCCAGGCGTTGCTGGATGTACCCGGGGACCAGCGGTACAACTACGCGGCATTGGCGTCGGCCATCCGGAGGCGTTTTGGCAGGAGAGGGGAGGCACTGGGACTGCTGTGGGCAAGGTTGGCCCAATGCTGCTGCCTAGCGGGAGATCCACTGGGTCCAGTCGCCGCAGACGTGGTCTACTTAGCCCGCCAGGGTTACCCTACTCTCCCGGAGGAGGCCCACCGGGAGAACGCACTCCAGGCGTTCCTCTGGGCCCTGGCGCCGACTGAGGTGCAGCGGAACGTGATGCTGGCCGCGCCGGTCCTCTTGGAGCAGGCCCTGGCTCTGGCTTAGCAGGCTGATGCTGTATGCGAGGAGACTGGTGGGCACCAACGGAGGGGCGCACGGGGAATCAGATGGGGAGGAGGAGACGGCCAGTGCGGCGACACCGGAGGAGGGACGACTGCAGGTCATCTGCCACCGCTGTGGGGAGAGGGGGCACATCGCCCGGGAGTGCCAGGGGCCGGAGCCCTGGGGACTCTGGAGGCCGTCGGGAAACGGGAGCGGTGTGGCCTAAAGGGGGGAAGGCCGCCCTTGAGCGACGCTACCCCCGCTCCGGAAAGCTAGAAGGAGCTCTTCACCCCGCCTGCTGTGGGAAGGGTTGGCCACAGCCGGGGCTTATTTCTTCCCTGCCTCATCGAGGGCAGACCCTGCCAGGCCCTCGTCGACACCGGTTCGACCATCACCCTGCTGCGGCCTAGTGTCCTGCAGGGCACCTAGGCAGCCGGACCCCCAGGACGCTCACCGTGCACTTTGAGGCTGCGAGGGTGAAACACCTCTTCTACCTTGCCCCAGTCCACGAGGACTGTATCCTGGGGTTGGATTGGTTGCAGCAGGTGGGTGGTTGCCTTGATTTGGGCTGGCGAGAGTTGATGGGGCAGGGGGAACGAATCAGTCTCGCTGTGGGCGGGGCGGAAGGTGTCCGGGGTGTGTGGGTTGACCGGAGCGGGAAGCGGAGGTGGCAGCGGCCACCCCCGGCGCAGCACCCCATCCCTCACACCTAAGTGAAGGCAGCCACTCACTTGCTGCAACCAGTCCAACCCCAGGATACAGTCCTCGCGGACTGGGGCAAGGTAAAATGGGGTGTTTCACCCTCGACTGCACCTCAGTCGGCACCAGGGCCCAGAGGAACACCTGGAGTGCTATCTCCTGGTGGGCCTCCTCCGGGAGAGTAGGGTAACCCTGGCAGGCTAAGTAGGCCACGTCTGCGGTGACTGGACCCAGTGGCTCTCCCGCTAGGCAGCAGCATTGGGCCAAACTTGCCCGGAGCTGTCCCAGCGCCTCCCCTCTCCTGCCAAAACGCCTCCGGAAGGCCGACACCAACGCTGCGTAGTTGTACCGCTGGTCCCCGGGTACATCCAGCAACGCCTGGCAGGGCTTCCCCTCCAGGACGGAGGCGAGGTGGCCCATCGTCTCCACCTGAGACCAGCTGTTTGCCCAGGCCACCATCTGGAACTGGGCCTCAAACATTTGCTGTGGGATTTCCCCATTATAACGGCTCGGTCTCACCGGCGCAGGCTGGAGCAGGGGTGGCGGGCTGGACCCCGCTGGTCTGGCATCTCTTTCCTGCCACATGGTCTGAGGCGACCCGGGAAAGGGCCCCCTTTCCGCTGAGTAGGTCACCATGGGGTAGCCCTGGTAAGGGCTGTGGCCACTGGCGGTGCTGAGGGGTCGTCCCGGCCCCTGACAGCTGCTGCTCGCCCCCAGAAGGTGCTTTAGGGGGTCACTTGGCTGCTGGGGGAACCGGCGCTTCTCTGAGTCCGACATCATTGGCCATTCACTGTCCATCCTCCTGCTTCTAATACCAATGTAATGAATTTGGGTTCGTTGAGGACGAACACAGAGACTCAAACCTGTGGAGTTAAAAACTGCGCTTTATTTCTTCTACGTCACCACCCGCCAGCAGCACTCCCGTGCCCAGATGAGAGAGAAACACAAGACAATCCCACCAAGAGTGCAGGCCTGAGAGAGAGAGACAGTGAGAGAGACGGAGAGAGAGAGAGACACCAAGGGGTGCAGAACCAGGGAACTATTTACATGGAAAACGGTCGATCTCCCCAGACTGTACGCCCATTTCACTGTTACCTGGATACCTCTTGGGGGATATCCTCTATATTCTCTTGGGGGGAATATCCTCTTGGGGGACATTCTAACAACAAGTGATTATAAGATGATCTGTCAAAGTGCAATGAAATACAATATGATGGACAGTATGCTTCTCAAAGCACTTTACAGGATAACAACAATAACAACAACAATTTTACAAGTCCTGGGAGGAAGAATATCATCAATATTAATAATAATAATAAACTTTATTTTATATAGCGCCTTTAAAGGTGACTTTTTAAAAAAAAAACTTTTTTTAAATGCATTTGCATTTGCACACAGAGCAGTGTTTACTTGAACATGGAGATGCCATACTGAATAATTCCTGCACACAACCATTGCAGTGGAATTTGCATCGTTTGGCAGGGCTATGATTCATAAAATTGGTGGTGGTGATTTGGAGACAAAAATGTATTTACATTGGGTTGCTGTAAGTGGAGCACTAATAAGCCCAAAGCTCTACTTATTATTTTACAAGAGAATGCACCTGACAAGCTGGACAGTATGCTTCTCAAAGCGCTTTACAAGATAACAACAACAATAACAACAACAATTTGCAAGTTCTGGGTGGAAAAATATGATCAGTATTAATAATAATAATAAACTTTATTTTATATAGCGCCTTTAAAGGTGGCTCCTCAAAGCGCTTTACAGGATAACAACAGATGAAACAACAATGGTTGGGGGTTGTAAATACCTGTGAAACCGGTTTGTTCACAATGTACTGTAGACACAGAGTGTTACACCAATGCATTAGCATGTTAAAGCGATTCCATTGAGGAGCTGGGCGCGATAATTGTTTTTTCCTTGATATCTGATCTACAAGGCCATTTGGCTGCAGCGAATGTGAATTCTGTCTGGCATTAAAAGACTGTGAAAAAATAAAAGTATTTTAATCAAGATTCCCTTATAAAATTAACGTGAAACAAAACAAAAACTAAAAATAAGATACAATCTACAGACATTCACAACATAAACATATCTTAAAACATTTACATATTTTGTTAAATTATTACTTTAAATATATACTTTAGGTTACTGAAACAGCCAGTTAATAAAATCGTTGCAATTTTGTTCTTGTTTGGAGGTGGGGATATTCTGACAACAATTGATTTAAAGACAATCTGTCAAAGTGCAATGAAATACAATAATTACGCTGGGTGAATGTTCCAAGGTCAAATTCTTCAGCAACAGGCGTACCTTTAAAGCGCAGACGACGGCACCGAAAAATTTTGGCGCGCCCTCTCTTTAAAGCCCTGGCCAAATATGAAGACAGTACGTACAGTTATAATTCAAACTGAATTAAAAACTACTCCTATTTGGCATTTTAGTTATGGAGGCGGAAAGATGTCCCCCCATCTCTGGGTTCCTGAGTTGTCGCCATCTTTAGCCATTCCGTGTCCGAGTCGCAGCAGGTAGAGACACGTTCGAAAAAAAGTTCATCCCAGCTACAATACATTATTTTTAATATTTTTGTGGTAAGAGGGAGCAAAACATCAGTATTTACTGCTAGTAATTAGTGTACGATCTCTAGTTGAAATCTGAGCCTAAATAAAAAGAAAAAGCATTTTCAGAGAGCAATTACTGTGTTTATGTAGAATAAGTGATTAGGTTTCTGAGCAATCTAATTACTTATTCGTTTAAAACGCTGTGTAGAGGTTTGATGGGTTTACTGAGACAATTATTAATTGTAGCAGTAATCACGAGGTGGTTCGTTGTGGCTTTTAGAAAATCAATCGTCAGAACAACTAACAATGCACACACACGGGTTCAATACACGAGATACCTTTATTAACATAAATTGTGCACCAAACATATACTAGTCTGTCTGGATACAAGTGGATGACCTTACTGTGAGGGTTATCAATATACAAGGTATATAATCTCGAAGAGATGCAAACACAAAGAGAGACACAACAGAGAATATATGTCAATATATATCGTTCGGTTACCAAATCGCTAATCAGTGTTATTACCCACTGTTACTCTAAACTCGGAAGTAAATACATTACTCATGAATTAAATTGATAACAACTTGTGTTGAGGTACAATTGAATTCTCGAGACGCAATGTAGAACATGGGGTTTAGTTATCTACTGTGTATGGATTTGGAATTTCCCAGCACGAACACCAAACCAGCTGACAGGCTCTGTTGCAGCCTCTGTTCTAGCGGTTGTCCAATGGACGTTGTCCCGGCGTCCTCTGGCTACCGGCCAACCAGTCGAGGTGCAGCTCGGAGTAGGACGGGCGGAGGAATCTAACTGCGGCGCGCAGGGCAGTCGTTGCTCCGAGGGGATCTACCAGCAGTCCGGCTGGCTAGTAGAAAGTCTCTATGCACAGAGTGTGACCGCGGGTCCTCGCAAGTCACTCTTTTGCCCGGGAAGAAGCTGGTTCGTTCCCGGTCCAGCGCTGCTTCTGAATAAGCTATTCAGGTTGTCGACGAGGGTCCAACTGTAGGCTGCCGTTGATCAAGCGGAGCATTCACGTTGGTAGAATTCTGAGTACGTACGGGATCCTCGGCCTCGCGCTTAGAACAAAGTCCAAGTCCCAGTGCAGACAACAGCAGTTGTCACGTGATTGTCTCTGAGGATGCGCGAAAATGGCCAAGGAGAGCCCCGATCTGAGCTTGCGCTCCTTTTTTGACCAAGACACAGATGTGTGCTGATTGGTTGAGAGTTTGGCGGGCATTGGAGACCCACGTGGTGTTACCACGCCCTGCCAGTCCCTGATTGGTTGATCAAGGTGAGATATGAGTCACTTACTCCTGACACTTAGGAATGCAGTCCAGATGTCCATTTGGCACTCCCTAGACAGATAGGCGCCAATGGATGACCACTGATCATGATAGCCAGGCTTAGCTAAGTGCATCCCCGTTTGGGAGCTGTCCCTTATCAAAAGAAAAGAAAATATCTTAAATCAGCCTACATGAATAGCTTCTCTGTGGCTGCGCCACAGAGATGGAGAGTGAGATGGGGCCTCATTTAGGAAAGCACAGCAACGCTTAATTCTGTCTTATTAACAAGCATTGCCGCTACAGCTATATAAAATAAAGTTTATTATTAATTTGCTGGACAGAGTAGTGAACATTATTATGCAGAAGACAAAGATAACGATTTACATTAAAAGACATTAAATTAAACACGGGTTTGTGATTTAAATGGGAATGGGGGTGATGGGAACTCAATCTAAATAAAAATAAAATAAATAAAACAGGTTTCGATAGTTAATAACCACTTTTTATGCACGAAGCACGGGTGATTTTTCTTCCTCATGATCAGTTTAGAAATCTGTGTACACTGTAAGGTTTTTACTTCTTAATTAAACTTTTAAAATACACGTTTCGAATAGAAAGAAATCCTCTTCCTGGTATGTAGAGCAGATCAGCACGTCTTTTTTCCCCAATCAGAGGGGTGTCAGATGGTGTCAGCCAATCACCATTCTGAAGCCCTACCGTAATCTCTGGTATAGGGAGACCCCAGAATTCTGTCCCACAGTTTAGATAGATAGATGATAGATACTTTTATTGATCCCGTGAGGGAAATAAAGTAAATCATTTTCATTTTAGGAAATTATTAAATGCTCGGTTAAAAGCAAAGGAGATTGTCTGTTATAGTGGACATAAAAACAAGAGTTTGCTGCGGCGTTATTGGAAACCCAAATTTAACAAAAAATCGCTGGCATTATATCCTAGGAGACACAGACCGGCGCCAGACCGGAAGAATGCCCGCAGCGTAAAAGATGCCTGATTAACTAGGGATTGGACAGTTTCCAAGTGCTTGTACAATTGATGGAAATGTGCAAAAGAAATAAACAAAATAATCATTTATTTCTTTATCATATTGGCTAGCTAATGTCCTCTCTTTGCTAGTTAGTGGCTGTGTTTCTGCAACGGGTGACTATGTTCTCAGGCGGAAGATGTAAACAGCTTAATTTTCGTGTTAAATAATTTTTTTTTAATTAAAATTCATTCTATACAGCAATCGCATATTTGGGTACCGTTTCATAAAACTTTCATGCTTAAAATGTTTAGGGAGAAATGGAAGACTGGTGTGTATTTTTTCTTTAAACTACCAAGACCGGCCATATACAATACCGTTTACATACAGTAATATGTTTACGTTGCTAAATTAATATTGTTTATGACCTTCAGATGCGTTATGCTCCTCTTCTTTTTATGCTCAGCTACTAAAATTTCCCTTTAGTGGTAAAATTTCATATAAATATTCAATACTAAGTGGATTAAAATGTGCACAGTAAAGAGATTAAATGATTAAATCTTTTCACTACCGACCAATGCACCACGAGTGCCCCTGTCGGTCAATTTGGCCAGCCATTCACTTACCGCGGTGCCCTGCGGTGGCTTGTGGGTAGTTGCGTGTGGTACAGGTTTGTACCGTGCATTTTGAATGGCTGCATCTGTATAACAAAATGCTATTTAGCTAGCTCTCAGATGGTAACCAGTACAAAAAAAACAACAAAACAATTGTATAAGAAACGAAAGACAGAGACAACAGACAATGCAAAACAACAACACGTAACAGGTAATGTGTAAAATAACATCAGATGTTCAAAATCATACATCAACAGAATGAAATAAAGGATAGAAAATTATGGGGAGTGAACTTCTTAATATGTGAGGTAGAGGTAGATTGTGTAGCGGCAATGCTTGTTAATAAGACAGAATTAAGCGTTGGTATGCTGTCCTAAAGGAGGCCCCATCTCACCCTCCAACTCTGTGGTGCAGCCACAGAGAAAGAATTCATGCAAGCTGATTTAAGATGTTTTTCTTTTGATAAGAAGCAAGCTCCCAGACGGGGATGCAATTAGCTAAGTCTGGCTATCATGATCAATGGTCATCCATTGGCGCCTATCTGTCTAGGGAGTGCCAGTTGGACATCTGGACTGCATTACTAAGTGTCAGGAGTAAGTGACTCATATCTCACCTTGATCAACCAATCAGGGACTGGTAGGGCTGAGTAACCCACGTGGGACTCTGATGCCCATGGAACTTTCAGCCAATCAATGAGCTGAAGTTCCTCCAGGTAAAAACAGGCAACACAGAGATTCAAAAGATTCAGGGAGATTCAGTAAGATTCTGGAGAGGATTCTGTGGACTGTTCTAAAGGGAATTCAAAGGAGAATTCCAGGGCAGGACGGCCCAGGAGCAGAAGGCTCCCAAGGGCAGGACATTCTCGCAGCGCGCCTCCTGACCATCCTGAGACTCAGCCCGGACAACCACGGAACGGCCAGTGTGTCCGAGTGCCAGAACTTTCCTTTGTTCTAAGAGTCTAGAGTGGAGGTTGCCAGAGAGTAACCAGCAGCAGGCCTCGTGAACAGGTCGGAACTGTGGACAGCTGAATCACTATTCAGAACTGGCTCTTCATCAGAAACGAACCGGTCCTCTTCCTGACTTGCTGGGACTCACAGTCATCTTTTCTCCTGTGCACAAACTTTGCTAGTTAAAGCCAACACTAACTAGCCGGACAGTGAGCATCAGCAGCGCACCGTAGCAAGCCGCACAGCACAGCCTGGCACACAGCCAGAGAGCGCGGATTGGACAGCAACAGCCTGCAACTGTTTCTTTGTGCCCGCAGGAGATCTGAATCCCCAGAGATTGGATGAGTATTCAACTTCAATGCATTACAGCTCGAGAATTCAATTGTTATCCCAACCAGTTGATATCAATTTAATTCCTAAGAGTTATGTACTTGTTTTGAGTATCTAATGTAGAAGTTATAACCAAGTTCATTTACGAAACGGTCTAAATGAATGATATACTGATCGTATGTCCTCTTGATATGTGTAACACTTCGTAACTGATTGAATATATACCTTTTGTATTCTGATAACCCTCTCGATAAGATCTGTTAGGTTTATATGCATATTCTATGTATTAATAAATGTATCCTCGTGTATTAGTACCTGTGTGTGTGCGTTGTTTGAGTTATGTCGCATGGTTGGATTCTAAAGCCATCAAAAGAATCAACTTTGTGATTTACTGCTACAATTAATAATTGTCTCAGTAAATGCCCAAACCCTACAGAACTGGTGCCTTCAGAGAGCCACAACGTTACATATTTGGCGTCCCTGAACGGCTATGAAACATTACAATTGCAATGTGTGTTTTAGTTCTGATAAAGAGAGAAGGCACTTTGAGAGTTTAGATCGTAGGTGATAGGGGCTGGGAGTTTAATAATTTGATAGTGCAGGGGTAAAAACTGTCTCTGAGTCTGGTAGTCTTGGCCAAATGCTCCAGTACCGTTTTCCAGATGGTAGAGTGTCAAACAGTCTGTAGCTGTGGTGTGTGGTGTCTTTGATGATGCTTAGAGCTTTCCTCAAGCACCGTCTGTCATAAATGTCCTGGAAGGATGGAAGAGCAACCCCAGTGATGGACTGGGCAGTTTTCACCACCAGCTGTAGGGCTTTGCAGTCAGCAATACTGCAGTTGCCATAGCACACTGTGATGCAACCTGTCAGTGTGCTTTCTGTATTGCATCTGTAAACTTTAGTGAGGATCTGGGGACGTATCTTAGCCTTCTTCAACTGTCTTAGGATGAACAGGCGCTGTTGTGCTTTCTTAATCTGACAATGGCGTTGAGAGACCATGTGAGGTCCTCTGTGATATGAACTCCAAGGAATGTGAAGTTACTGACCCTTTTCACTTCAGTCCCGTTGATGTGGATAGTGGCATGACCGTTTTGCAGTTTTCTGAAATCAACGATCAGCTCCTTGGTTTTGCTAATGTTGAGGGTGAGACTGTTGTCTCACCCTCTCACAACCATGTTGTGTCTCACAACCATGTTGTAAGGAGATTGATGTCCTCCCTGTAGGCCTTCTAATCATTGTCAGTGATCAGACCTACATCTGTGGTGTCATTGGCAAACTTGATGATGGAGTTGGTGTTACGTTTGGTCTTACAGTTGTGGGTATAGAGGGAGTAGAGCAATGGACTAAACACACACCCCTGGTGTGTTTCAGAGGACATGGTCCTATAAGGATTGATGTGGTGATTATCACTACATCACAAGACCTGTTTTATAACTACTGGTGTTTTGGAATCCCAGGACACATGGTTTGGGTCTTGTATTCAAAAGTGCTTACAACAGGGTCTAAGGTTTGGTCACATGTTCTATTCTCTCAGAATATGTACATGATTGATTTGAAGTTCAGGTTACCCTCCAAAACCATTTGAGTGACATAACCACATAGTGAAAGATATTACAGTAAGTCACAAAACCGCTAAATGACTGGATATCTCACATCTCATATCATACCAAAATAATTTTATTTCTACAATTTATTAAACAATCAAATGTAGGAAATAATGTGTTATTTTCTTATATTTTGACATGCCTTCCAAGGTAATATTACTATTTTTTTAATTTTATCACGTGGTTGTCAGTAAAACGTTATCTGTGATTCTTCATTTGAATTATAATTTGAATTATTATAATGTGTCTTATAATCTTGTCTTGACAATATTCTGTGCATGATGTTTTAAAGGAGCCTGTATCCTCAAGTATCTGTGAGCAGCTGCCTTGATATTTTCATTCCTTAAGCTGTAAATAATAGGGTTAACCAATGGAGTGAGAAAATAGTACACTGCACCAATGACGATGTGCCCATCAGGAGGGATACTTTTCACTCTTAATCCAACATACACCAGAGTACCAGAAGCATAGTACAGAAAGACCACAGCTATGTGTGAAGAGCACATTGAGAAGGCCTTCTTACGGCTCTCCACAGTTTTCATCTTTACCACTGACCATACAATTCTGAAGTAAGACCACAGGACAAATGGAACAGGAATGTAAACTACAACCATGGCAAGACTCAAAGCAAGGTTCAATTGTGCTGTGATATCACCACAAGCTAAAGACATTACAGTGGGGTAGTCACAGACAATGTGCAGGATGAGGTTTGAGCTACAAAATGGTAAAGTGCTTGCCAGTACTACAGATGTTAAGGGAATGAGGAAGCCCATAAACCAGACTGAGGACATCATTGTAATACAGACCTTACTGCTCATGATGTTATTGTAATGTAGAGGTTTCACTATAGCAACATAACGGTCATAAGCCATGACTGCAAGAAGGAATACTTCAACAACTGCAAATGTAGTAAAAAAATATATTTGTGCAAAACAACCTGAAAAGGATATGGTCTTATCATGACCCGAAAGAACTACTAACAATTTAGGTATGAGAGTAACTACTGTTAGTACACCTAAGACAGCCAAGTTCCAGAGGAAGAAGTACATGGGTGTGTGGAGCCGATGATCTAAGGAAATTAACACCACGATGAGTAGATTACCCAGGAAGGTGGCCAGGAGGAGGATGAGGAAGAAGATGAAGAGAGCAGAGTTGTGCTCTTGCAGGCCTGGTAATCCCATGATGATGAACTCAGAATGCAGGGTGACATTGGTTCGTCCCATTGGTTGTAGTCTCAGCAACTATGACCGAGTGCCAAAGAACAGGATTATATTCAGTGGGTTATTAATGGTTTTGGAAAAAGAGCCCTTAAATTAAATTGTAAAGATTAAGGGATTAAATATACTTACATTTTTTTCAGTTTTTAAAATAGTTTATTTTGTAATATATTTTAAGTTTAAATATTGCACATGTATACCTAGCCTAAATACATTAAGACTAAATTGCACTCTTTATAGGAGAGATTCATTGTTTTTAATTATATATATATATTGGATTATTTGAGAAATATTACATTCTGTGTTCATAAATGTATATTGTTCAGATCATTCAGATTTTCAGCCCATTCCAATTATGGCCCATTTTGAAGAAATATAAATTATGTATAGTGTGATAACATTTGGGCATCTCATAACTGGGTCTTTAAACATAAGAAGGTCCAGAAGAAGAGATAAACAAAAGAACAAATAGGTTAAAAGTGCAATTTACAGTAAAGGGAATGTTAAAAATGAACCAAAACAAAATCCTAAACTCAATTAAACAAACATTTAAATAAGTTAAATGTCAACAATAGCTGTGATATGTTGATTAGATAAAGTATTCATCCTATTTACTGTGGTAATTGCAAATAAGTTCAGATGTACAATTACATTCACATTAACACAATTAGTTCCTGATTGCTCGTCCTCGTTCCTGTGTCTGTTTGGATGGATCTCCCGGCAATGGACTTTGGACTGCTACTTGGTTTCTCCTTCTGGATTGTTTTGGACTTGTTCGCCTTCGCCACACCCCCCAAGCACCGGAATAATGCCATTACGCCCCCCTGTCAGTCATCCCGTCTTGATCCTCTCATGTTTCCCTGTTGTCCTCCAGTCTCTTCTGGTTTTTACCGTCTGCATCGGGTCCTAAATACGCACTACACAGGAGTCTGAACCTGCTCCTGTTATAATTCTATATGCATAGAGGACACTGGGTAAGTAGGCTAGGTATGTTCAATTTTCACTGTCAGAGGATGCCTTAGACCACGTTTCAGTCTGTACCATCACAGAGTAATCACAAATCCGATGCAAAAAAATAAAAAGGCTGAACATACTGTAGTAAAATACAGACCTTCAGCTTGTGAGTAACAAAATGTATCGTTTTTGCAGTATTGGGCAGTAGCACATCAAGCATAGTGATGCTGCTTCGCATTTTTTTGTTTTTTCACAAGCAGTACATTTATTTTCTGTAAAAAATACAGTAAATGTCTGGTTTGTCTGTAATCTCCCACTTCAGGTCCAAAGTTATCTCCAAACGGGAGCTTCAATTGCAAAAATGATTTAATTCTTCCTCAGATACAATACATTGAGAAATATATATGAAAAGGACAGAATCTGAAACTGAAAAGCTGAAAGTGAGCAGTGGTTCCTTTCTACACCAATATTTCAAGAGATGTTTCTTTTTATTTTGTGTTTTAAAAGAAACAGGTATCCATTTTACCAGAAAGATTTCAGACTGTCTCAGAACAAACAAAACATTTCCAAGCACATGTGTTGTTCATGTTGCTCTTGAAATACATCTTAAGTTTATTAGTGGTCTAGCATAATTCTGATATGCTGATAAAAACTCAAGAACAATTGAGAAAATAAAAAAAATCCTCAGTTACAAATGACATACAGTTTAAATCCTTAAGACTTCCAGGACAAATAGAAAATAAGATACAGACTCCAAGATATTGGAACATTTTTATGATTAATATATTTCAGCATATGGTAGCTTTCAAACAAAATTAATTAAAAATATAACTGAGTATTTAAATAAAAAAAATATATAAATGTTAATATTTCACTATCCCATTACTGTGTGCTCTGGGTTTGAACAGAGCAGGTAAATGATGTTAGCACCAGAAAAGGTTACTTACAAAACTAATCAACAACAGTTTTTATAGTACTAGAAGATAAAGTTTCCAAACATAAAAACTTATGAAGATGAATTAGAAACATATACAGTACAGAAGTTGTACTGATATTTTCCCTGCTTTTCACATACCTGAAGTCTGAGTTTGTTCTGTTTGCTCTGCCTGTTCAGGACACACTTGCTGAATAAGAACCCCTTCCTCTATTCTCAGCTGCTTTTATGGGCAGCTCTTCACAGTGACTCCAGAGACCACTGAGTGCAGAACTCTAGCTGTAGCTCTTATTATTTCTGTCTTCAGAGAGACAGAAAGTGAACCCAAAGGACATATGGAAAACAAATAATAGTCCTTGTTACATGAAGCAACTGGGAAATGGAAATCACAATACAATTACGTTTAGGAAACACACAAAAGTTTGACGTTTGTTAAAAACTGTATTTGTAAAAGTTAGAGGAGTCAAATGGCATCTTGGATAGAGAAGCAATAAACATGGGTTTGCCCCATATTGTGATTAAGGAGGCCAACTGGCAAGGCAGACCGAGAAAACCACAGTACTGACATTAAGTATTCAATAGAACTTCAGTTCAGCTTATAATGTGCTCTACAAATGGGACAAAAAGATGATGATTCATTTAAAAAACATTGGCTTTTACAAACAGCTTTAGGGTAAAACAAATGCATTAATTTTTTCTTTTAAATTTCATGTTGTTAAAGTAGAAGAACCTCAGTACTAAGTGAAGGTACTTCAAATCCTCATAACATCCAGACAGGACAATTCCTTGAAAGACAGAGTTATACCTAAGAAGAACCATAGGGTCATCCTGCATTTCATTGAACACAGTCTCATTAAATGAAGGAAAAGTGCTAGCCAGGTATTATGCTTAAAATCTATTTCTGGACTTAGACTAATCAGAAACAGAAAAGTCTGACCCTTATGTCCCAGCGATGAAGCTCATTGGTGCAACTCTTAGCCTCCACATTGTGATCTCTGCACTCTGCTTTCCCTTGTCTGTGTCCTCATAAAGATTTACTTTTAAAGTCTCAATGTTTGTGTTAGTATTCAAGGTTTTAAACTATATATTACAATTCTATGACTCTTTCAAGTTTTGAAATTAAAGATCACTTTTATCAGATCAGTGGATCTCGTAAACTGTGATGTTTAATTTTTCTAAGGAATTTAACTTATCCCTGTTTGAAGATCTGCTAAGAAACAAAAATGGTGAAAACCTCGGTGTTTGTTTAACAGAACAGCAGCCTGAATCATTTATGTGGAGACTGCTAAATGCACCACAGTCAAAGTCTGGGAATAACCTTTACAGAGATTTTAAAGAAGACGTTTATGAGTAGGTCAGACTTAAAAAAAATTTCAACCTGAAGAGTGTTGTCAGTAAAGCTAAAAAAATCTTGTCTGTTCTCATTCTTAATTGGGGTTTTTCCAAACTCCTAAAAGGGTTAAGGGTGGAGGCTGAGAGATTGTCAAAAAAAATTGAATAGTCCAGACTCTGAACAATTCTAAATAAAAAAACATACAGATATAAGAAGCATGTTTATTGTCAGTGTCAGTGAAACATAGTTTTTAAATGTCATGTGTCAATAGAAATAAGTTGCATGGAGAAACTGGATCGAGTAACAGACCAAAGAAGAGCTTTAAAAATGAATATAACCAATTACACAAAGAGCACACTAAACAGCTGAAAAAATACTTTAATCACAAACCCCAGGATGTCTGAAATGAATATTGAGCATTTGAGACAATCTTAATATGTAATAATATATCTAAAATATTCACATAATATGACATTGTGAAGCCACAGAAGTTGTGATTGCCATTGTGGACGTGAAACAGGTATGACCACCACTCCATGCATACAGTACCTCTCTTACCCTGTTGAGGAACATTTTTACTTTTTTACTTTTTATGCACTCTGTATCAAGAATGGTGCTGTACATGGCCCCCTTGTAAGGATAACCAGGACATGGCGCATATACACTGAGATCTCTGGGCCCTCAGCTCATGGACTCCTGGGTTCAAAGTCTCCAACACACCCACACCTTCGTCCTATTATGATCTCCTCCAGGATCATGAGGTGAGGTTTCTTTCCATCGCTGAGTCTTTTGCTATCAGTTATCCCTGCTCACTGCACCTCATCTCTAACTCTTGCACTCTAGCTAGTCCCTTTTAGGGATTAGCAGTGGAACACCCTTGACTCGGTCGATCCCATCTAAACAGACTTGCACTGCCACCTTCTATACGTTACTGGCAGGCAGATATGGCAACAACTAAGGCTACTACTCTTTGAGGCCTTACCCTGCACAGCATTGACACTGACAGTCTCGCTAGGAGCCTCACTGCTCCTAGCCACCATACAAGAACTCTCCTGTTCCCACTCTACCCTGGAGCCTTCAGCTTCAAATGTCACACTGTGACTGGAGACTCCGTTTCCAGATCACCTGGCACTCCTGAGGTATCCACATGAACACATACACACACATATGCAAACACTCCACTATCTAAAGGAAGGTGATAACACTGGTTTCCTACAAAAACAAACTAGTCTGGAATTAGGGGATAGCTTTGTTTGCTCTGTGGGTGCACACACAGAGTAAAGTAAGTTTGTTCCCCTATTTTCAAAATTAATCATTAACTCAAACCAAACACTTGTTTCAGAAGTGAAATGAACCAAACTGGTTATCAACTCACGAGTTTCAAATAAATAAGCTGGTTGGATTTCTCACCGGCAAAATGGTTTCTCCCGCAAACCCGTAGGACCCAAATTTTGGCATGGCAACAGGAGCTGGCTTAGTAGTGCCTGTTTCAGGATTGCGCATGCGTGGATTGATTTGTACAAAGATACCATTAAAAGGGGATAGTATTTTCTAAAATAACAGTTATGTATGAAATGGAGTATGATATTGTATTTTTGGTAATAATATGTTAATTGTTTAGTTGTATATTTAATGTAGAAATGTGTATATCAGAATTCTGACTATTATTTTGTCAAATTATTTTTTTGTGATTTATAGTGGAATATTCTAGGGGGAGGAGTTTCACCTAGAAAAGGAGCTCATCAAGATAGGAGGGGGGTTAGGAGAAGGTGGATTGTGGGGGTAGAATTGGAGCTGCCTACAACAATCTAGTGTTTTTTTGTATAGTAATTAATGTATATATTTTGTACTTTGTGTTGGTTTTTTTTCTGGTTAGTTTGTGGTTTTCACTTTGTTTTTTTTGGGTGTGGACTTTGGGAACATAGTTCCTCATAATAAACATCATTGCATATCTTTGCAATTGTGGCTGTGCCATCATTATTGTTATCTTCTATCTATGCCTCTAAACTCTGCAAGGAGGAGACTGTGACACACACACATGGAGCCTACTGCTCTCTCACAATTACATCTACTGGTTCTCTCACAAGGAGTCAGTCCTCAGACTTCTGGGTCTGCCTCCAGCCACTGATGTCACTCCATTAGAGGTGTGTGAAAATGTGAAAATTGTTCTCCAGTTATCACCAGGACAGGTTTCATACTCATAACACCAAGTCTCCAGTGCCTGAGGCTCAACATGCAATTTAAAACTCACACAACCTCTCCAACACCTCACTCTCATGTCCCTGGCAGTGTAATTTGAAGCTGTAAACTGTAGTCTGATCTTGCATCTTACAGACCAGTTATTTCCTACTCTTATTATTAGCTGTGTCTCACACCTGTTGCTCTCACAGCTTGAAACCAATGACTCTCACTGCCATGCCTTGGCAAGGCATCTCTGATCTTGTGTCTGCTCTGAAGTTAACTCAGGACTGACATCCTGGCTTGGCATCAGGGAAGCAGTCAGCTAAGTTTTATGGTCACACCCCCAGCTGAATCTCCTTAATTTCCAAATTCTCTTCAGCATTGCATAGAAACACATACAGTATCTATTGAGAGCTCTGCCTCCCTGCCCACTCCCCATATGATACTGTACCATAAAACATGAAAAAAACTAGTCCATATGCCCTTCTTCTCAAAAAGATCTCTTCACACCATTAATTTAAAAAGATAAAGGAAAAAAAACAATCCTAGCCTTTCTGATAAGACTTAGATTTTGTTTGCACTTTATATTCCTCAAAATGAGACGTCTCTAAAGCTAAACCTTTAATGCAGGGCATCTAATAGAGATTAGACAAATGTATACATTTGTTGTTGTATAAACATACAAGAGTATTTTTTTTAAATGAGTCCTGTCAGATCAATTTTCTAAACACACTTTCAGTACCCACTTTCACTACCCACCTGAACTACACTTTCAGTAATGTTTACTCAAATTAAAAGCTTTGCCATATCAAGTAAGCCATTCTGCCACCTTTCAAAACCATTCCACATGTGCTCATGTAATTCTGTAGTTGACTTATTGATGGAAAAAATACCAATATTCAACTGCAATTATTTTATTTTGTACTGGTAGGTTATTTGCACTGGGAAGAGAGCTTCTTTTCATAATCACCTTCATTTACAAGACATGCAGAGAATTGTAATGACTTTTCTGTTGAATTGAGATTATTCACTTTAAACAGAATCTCAGCAGAATACTGCAGTTCTGATATCTACTGTGTTTGTCCACTAATGCCAATTGTAATAATCATAAGCTCTTCTGTAATTAACACAATAAAGGATGGTTGTATCATTATCAACTATTGTAAAAGAAACATGGCAGTTTGATTATATTATAAATACTACTTACATAATATATCACAGTTATGTATATAAACACAAAACGATAATCTAGTCAAGTCATAATGATTTTCCTTTATCACCCTGTTTATTGCTACAGTTAAAATCTAGTTATAGATTTGACATTTTGCTGTCCTTTGTCATTCCATTTCAGCAATTTAGTTCCTGATGTTCCCAGCATGATGTTGATTTTAAATATCTTCTGATTTATGGTTTATTACATTTTAGATCCTAAAGCATCCACCTTGAAAGCAATATATTTTCATGTTGTCCTACTGACCTAAAACCTAAAACATAAACTTTTCAGTATGTGAAATTCATCAATGTACACACAGTAAAAGTTTGAAATTCAGAGAATAAGTTATCAAAAGGTATTTATTCACAATAAATAAACAATAAGTGACTAGACATCTCCATTTATACAATAATAATACAATTTTGTTTATACATTTATTAAGAAATTAAAAAGGGAGTGATGTATTTTTTCTTACACTTGGACATGCATTACAAATTTTAAAATTTGGAAATTGTAACACATGGTTGTAAGTGTGACTATTTCTTTCATTATAAATTGAAACTAAAATAATTATGTGGCTTATTGTCTTGCATTTACACTATTCTTTGTATTGTGCTAGAAAGGGGCCTTTAGCCTCAAGTATTTGTGAGCTGCTGCCTTGATTTTTTCATTTCTTAAGCTGTAAATTATGGGGTTGACCAAAGGGGTAAGGCAATAGTACACTGCACCAATGAAGATGCGCCCATCAGGAGGGATGCTCTCCACTCTCAGCCCAATATACACCATGGCAGTGGACACATAGTACAGGAAGACCACAGTCACATGTGAAGAGCACATTGAGAAGGCCTTCTTACGGCTCTCCATAGTTTTCATTTTTATCACTGACCACACAATTTTGTAGTAGGTCCACAGGACAAAGAGGAAAGGAATGTAAATTACAACCATGGCAAGAAACAGAGCAAAGTCCACTTGTGCTATGACATCGCCACAGGCTAATGATATTACAGTGGGGTAGTCACAGACAATGTGCAGGATAAGGTTTGATCCACAGTATGGCAAAGTGCTTGCCAGTACTACAGATGTTAAGGGCACAAGGAAACCCAGCACCCAAACTGAGGCCGTCATTGTAAAACAGACCTTACTGCTCATGATGGTGTTGTAATGTAGAGGTTTCACTATAGCAACATAGCGATCATAAGCCATGACTGCGACAAGGAATACTTCAACAGCTGCAAATGAGATAAAAAAGTACATCTGCGCAAAACAGCTTGAGAAGGATATAGTCCTGTCATGACCAGACAGCACTACTAACAACTTAGGTATAATAGTAACAGTCAATAGAACATCTATGACAGCCAAGTTCCAGAGGAAGAAGTACATGGGTGTGTGGAGCCGGTGATCCAGGCCCACTAACACCACAATGAGTAGATTACCCAAGAAAGTGGCCAGGAAGATGATGAGGAAGACGATGAAGAGAGGAATGTAGTGTTCCTGTAGTACTGGCACTCCCACAATGATGAACTCAGAGTGAAGTGTGACATTCATTCCTCCCATTGGTCAAAGTCTCAGCAGCTCCGGCTAGGAACTGGATGCCAAAGATCAAATATACATGCAGTGGGTAATTAATAGTTTGGAGAAAGAGACAATAAGACATTTTAAAGAATTAGAGGTTATATAGTGATAATAAAATTCAAAATTAAATATAATAGATCCATCTATTTCTAATAACTCGGAAATAACTAGGAAAGTGGAGTTTTTAAGAAATATTACCTTCTACAGTGGATATAAAAAGTTTATACCCCCTTATTGAAATTGCAGGTTTTTGTGATGTAAAGTCAGGAACAGCTGATTTTTATTTGGGGTTAATCAGAATCACTTTCATTGATGGCAGGCAGGTGTATGCTACTTACCTTTGGACATGATTTTGAATGTGATTGGTTAACTCTGAACACAGCTACAGCCCACATTATAAAAGGGTGTGCACATTTACTGTATGCAACCAGGTTGTAGGTTTTTTAACTTCAATTATTTTTCCTAATAATTATCTATTTGTTTTTCTCTTGAATTTTGTTGGTTGCAAGGTCAGATTAAAGATGGAAAAATGTCTGACATGATTTATCTTGATTTCTGCCTTCACATCACAAAAACCTGCAATTTCAATAAGGGTGTATAGACTTTTTATATCCACTGTATACTCATAAAAATACATTGTTTAGGGCATGTTCTTGAAGTACTCAGAGTGTATGTAGAAGTTTAAAAAAAAACTTGTGTAAAGATATTAATATTGAAGCTTTATTTTTTTGCATTATGAGTTTTAAATGATCAAAGTAAAAGGATTAAGATACTTTATTTACTTTTGTGTAATATCAAATTTCACTGTTCAACAAATGTCTAATACATTTTTATAATGCATTGCAAATATTGTCACCCCATTCAATTGGTGTCCAATTTAGAAAAATTGCAAATGGTGTATACATATTTTTTAAAGAACTTATTTGCAATGAACTTGTGAATGCCTAAACAGAATAGTTTTGAATGAAAAAGATCAATTTCAGCAAAATCAGCAATGGTATTTAGCAACCTTATTATTTTACAAAAAATACGTTAAATTAATTTAAAAAGTACCAATCTGTTTTATGAGCAATTTCCCACTTAAGGTCAGATGTTGTCCCCCAACATAGGAGCTTCAGTTATAAAATGAATTCATTTTCCCTAATTGAAAAAGACGTATTAAGAAGGCAGAAGCTAAAACTGAAAAGCTGAATGTTGTCATTGACTACTTTCTTAACCAGAATTTTAAGAAGAAGAATGTTTCTTTTGATTTAGTCTTTTCAAAAACCAGACCATTTGCTAAGAAAGAACAGGTAAATGTTTATTCCATGCTGAAAAGAAGAGACGACACAACGTTTAGGCTGTGGAGCCTTCTTTAGGCTGTCAACTGAAATATTGTGCTTCTTTTCTTTTCAGCATGAAATAAACCTTTACCTGTTCCTTTGCAGCCTACACATGCTGACGTGGCTACCTACTTGAACCATTTGTTAAGAAGATGTCTACATTCAGCTACATCATTAGACTTACAGTACATTTTCCAAATACAATTGTATCTCACATGTTTTTGAAATACATCTTACGTTTATGTTAATGAGTGATCTGGCATAATTCTCATATGCTGATATAAACTGCAACACATTGAGAAACTGTCTAAAATGTCTACAAAATCCTTTGTACAATGTCAAATCCTTGGTACTCTCTGGAACAAACAGAAAATAAGATACATATTGAATCTGTAACATTTGTGTGTACTTCATATAGTTTCATAAATGGAATCTTTCAAACAGATCAATATACAGTATACATAACATTTTCACTATCCCTTTAATGTGAACAGAGCTTGTAAATTTTGTCAGCACCTGGAGAATTTTACACCAAAACAACATCCTATAACCCAATGTCAACTGTTTTGTCCAAACATAAACACAAAAAGATATATTACAAATGTCATTTATATTTTTCAGAATTTTTCACATACCTGGAATGTTAGCTTGTTCTCTCTGCTCTGCCAGCACATCTGCTTGACAAGAAATTCTTAGTCTTATCTCATCTGCTTTTATGGGCAGCTCTTCACATTGACCCCAGAGACTGCAGAGTGTATAGCAGTAGCTGTAGCTCTTATTAATCCAGAGAGACAATTTTTACAATATACAAGATCCTAATTAAGCAATTTAGTCTTTGTAACATGATGCAATTATGAGATTTAAATTGCTTAAGCAACTAATTTGGTGAAACATAGTTGAATGTTTTTAAACTGTTTTTGTAAATGTTTGGAGGAAACACATGACATCTGTAATCAGGAACTTTTGCAGAGTATTAAATAGAAGTTTGTCAAACAGTGTAACAAAACAGGCCATTCAAACAAGTAGAACACAGAGAGATAGTACTTAGGCAATGAAAATTCACATTTTAAGTTGAATTCCTCCATAAATTGGACATAATTAGTAATAATGATACATTAAAATAAACCACTGAAATTTACTAACAACTGTATGATAAAACAAATGTGTGAATTTTCCTTTTAGTCCGAGGACTAAGAGGCAGTTGTCAAACATCTAGCTAGTGTTGACATCTGTATTTCTTGAGAACTTCAAAGCAATTAGTTAAAGCAATCACCTAGTTAACCTTGGTTCATGATTAAGAGTGATCAAGAGTTCAGGAACAGAGAAAAAAGGCATGTAGGCAGAGATAGGGACAGGGAGAGGAAAGGAAGGACACAGGAAGGAAAGAAAGACACAAGGAGCATGTGCCAGGCAAGTGGCACTTACTCAGATCAACTGTAAAGAGCACATACTAGTATTTTTTGTGGTTAGTGAATACATTTTAGAATAGGGAGTTAGGTGACCCATTCACTTTGAGCATCCATATTTATATACAAAGAGATTTAAATGTACATGTAGGAGAACATTAATTGTATTTGATTTAATTGTTAATTGTAAGAGATTTAACTGTACATTATGTACAGTAGGTCATAATCTGTTTAGTTTAGAAGGCAGGCATTTTTCTGGATAATGATAATAATCATCATCATCATCCATATCCTGTGAATATGGAACTCTATCCCTTTTAATGAAGATGTAAGAAAATGGACTTAGCAGGAGGTAATGAAAGTAGCTGAAATTAAGAGTGAGCCATGTGTCACGAATGACCCGCTGAGCAATTGGGAGGATGGACCCTGTGCAGTACCTTAGGTGGTCAGGAGACAGGCAGGTAGCTTCCAGAGCAAACGAGGGCTAGGCGAGAGATGTAGTCAGTGGCAAGTTCTGTGGTTTGTATCATGAAGAGCATCGAGAAGGCTTCTGTTCCAGAAGAGGGCTAGGTGAGAGATGTGGTCAGTGGCAAGTTCCGTGGTTCGTATCGTGAAGAGCAATGAGAAGGCTTCTGATCCAGGAGAGGGCTAGGCAAGAGACCTGGTCAAAGGCAGGTTCCATGGTTCGTATCGTGAAAAGCGAAGAGAGGGTTTAGAAAACTAAGGTGAGGTAGGAGCTCTGAAGAACAACCAATACCAGGCAAAGAGCAGAGGGTTTTGGAGGGTTTATGTATTGTGAGAGGAAGAAGGTCCTCTGATTGATGGAGTGTCGTGGTTGGCTGATTGGCAGGAGCCGTGTTGTTTAGCAGAAGTGCTCGGGGCTGGAGTGTAATTAGCGCCAGTGCACTTCCGTGTGAGAATCTGGTGGGATGAGGGTGTGACAGTACCCCCCCCTTCACGGGTGGCTCCGGACACCCTAGTAGATCTATCTGAGGTGGTACGATGGAAATCGAGGATAAGTGTCTGGTCCAGAAAGTCCTTTTCGGGAACCCAAGATCTCTCCTCTGGTCTGAAACCCTCCCAGTCAACCAGGTATTGCCGTGAACCCTTGTACCAAAGGGAGTCTAGGATCCTGTGGACTGTGTAGGCTGGAAGACCACCGATCAAACGAGCAAACGAGGGGGGGGGGGTTCGAGGTTGGGGTCTAGAAAAGGGGGAATGATAGAAAGGCCACAAGAAGGAGACATGAAATGTGGGTTGAACCCTGAGCGAGGAGGGGAGAGCCAGGCAGTAGGAGACGGGAGTGATTTGGGAGAGGATGTGGAAAAGACCAATGAACCGAGGGCCGAGTTTCTTCGAGGGTTGATGCAGGGGTAGGTTCCTAGTGGACAGCCATTCGAACTGACTCCTCCTAAGTCGGGGAGCCAGACGCCAGTGATGGTTGGTGGCCCCTGTGTGACGTAGGGAGGTCCTTTGGAGAGCAATCTTGGCAGATTTCCAGATGTGATCTATCTCCATACCCCACCGAAGACATGACGTAACCTAGGAAATGGGTCTTAGGGAACATGAAAAGGGCATTTTTCCAGCTTGGCATAAAGATTATTCTCAATGAGACGAGAACGAGAACCTCCAGGACATGGGCTATATGGTCCTGATCATTAGAGGAAAAAATTACAACATTATCTAAGTAGACAAAAAAGATTTGTGGATAAGATCCCTGTAGATATTGTTCATAAAAGCCTGGAAGACAGATGGGGCATTGATGAGCCCAAAGGGCATCACAAGGTACTCATAGTGGCTGTGGATGGTTATAAAAGCAGTCTTCCATTCATCCCCCTTTCTAATCTGAATAAGATTGTAAGCCCCCCTGAGATTCAATTTGGTAAAGATGGAGGCTCCACGTAGAGATTCCAAGGCCGCTGGCATAAGGGGCAGGGGATAGCAGTTCTTAACTGTAATTTTATTAAGGTCTCTATAGTCAATACGAGGGTGTAAGGAGCCATTCTTCTTCTTAACAAAAAAAAAAAACCTGGTGCATGCTGGTGACGTGGAGGGACGAATAAAGCCAGACTGCAGGAATTCCCCGATGTATTCCTCTAAGGTCCAGACTCTACTCTCGAAAGAGGATAGATATGCTCACACCCTCTGGGAGGTAGGGTTCCCGGAAGAAGATCAATCACGCAGTCGTATCCGTGGTGCAGTGGGAGTGACAGAGCCTTTTGTTTACAGAAGGCTGAGTGCAGGTCAAAATATTGAGACGGAATGAGAGACGAGTTGTCCTGCAGAGGTTGGGCTGAAAAAATCCTGATAGGACGGCGGTAGGATGACGACAGGCAGCCAGGACCAAGAAAAGTTGGGGTGATGTTTAACAAGCCAGGCGTAGCCTAGAAGGAGCAGGTGTGATGGAGAATCCAGGATGAGAAATTTGATTTGTTCCACATGGGTGGTGCCAATGGTGAGGGTTAGTGGAACTGTTTGCCGTTCAATCAATCCAGGCGACAGGGGGGAACCATCCAGGGAGTGCACAGAGACGGGAGGAGAAAGGGGCACAATGGGGATGTTCCATTTCCTGGTGAGTGAGGCGTCTAGGAGGTTTTCGGCAGCACCTGAATCAATAAAACCCAAAAGGGAGATCTTAAAAGTATTCCAGGACAGAAATATGGAAAGAAAAGGACCCGAAGGGGCAGGGGAACGAGAGATATTGGTAACTGTGGTGGAGATTGAGCGCGCTGGTCGGTTACTGGGAGGTTTAGTGGGACAGGAGGACAGGAGATGTCCTGGTGAACCGCAGGTTGCGGGTTGCCATGGTGGCTGGGGAGGGGAGCCGGCATCCTCCTAAAGTTGTTCTGTCTTCCTGGCCTGAAGGCGAGCATCTTATTCCACCACCTGGGAGATAATGAGATCCAGTGAGTGGGGGCTAAGGGGAATAAGGACTAGGTGGTCCTTCAGTTCTTTGGAGAGACCCTTACGAAACTGGCATATAAGCACCTCATTGTTCCAGGCAGAGGTCGTGGCCAGAGTTTGAAATTCAATAATATAGTCTTGAAGGGGTCATAGCCCCTGTTGGAGTGAGGACAGGTGGAGATTAGTGAGGTCGGAGCTAGAAAGGTCGAAAGTCATCCAGAGTTGCTCGATAAAAAGGTAAAAATCTGAAAGTTCAGGGGCTCCTCTAGACAATAAAGCCGTGGCCCAATCCAGAGCTCTGGCGTTGAGGAGCGAAATGACGAAGCCAATTGCTTCGCGATTCAAAGGAAAGCGTTCCTGGTGCATCTGGATGCATAAACAGCATTAAGCGATGAAACTCCGGCACTTAGCAGGATTCCCGTCGAACTTGTCCAGAGGGATCAGAGGAAGGGCTGTGGCAAGCGATGAGGCACCTGCTACTGCGGGACGGGCGTTGATGCGGGGGTGGGAGTCGGGGTGGCCTAGAGCCGAGAGACCTGATCCGTGAGGAGCAGGAGGGAGTGATGGAACTGGGTCAAAGCTTGTGAGTGCTGGTTAAGCAGGGAGGATATAGAGTTTAGGTCTGCAGGGTCCATGATTCAGGCCCGGTATTCTGTCATGAATGACCTGCTGAGCAATCGGGAGGATGGATCCTGTGCAGTACCTTAGGTGGTCAGGAGACAGGCAGATAACTTCCAGAGTAAATGAGGGCTAGGCAAGAGATGTGGTCAGTGGCAAATTCCGCAGTTCGTATCGTGAAGAGCAATAAGAAGGCTTCCGATCCAGGAGAGGGCTATGCGAGAGACGTGGTCAAAGGCAGGTTCCGTGGTTCATATTGTGAAAAGCGAAGAGAGGGTTTTGAAAACTAAGGCGAGATAAGAGCTCCAAAGAACAACCAATACCATGCAAAGAGCAGAGGATTTTACAGGGTTTAAGTATTGTGAAAGGAAGAAGGTCCGCTGATTGATGGAGTGTCGTGGTTGGCTGACTGGCAGGAGCGGTGTTGTTTGGCAGAAGTGCTCGGGGATGGAGTGTATTTAGCGCGAGTGCACTTCCGTGTGAGAATCTGGTGGGATGAGGGCGTGACACCATGTAGTGATGCGTAAAAGTTAAACTGCAAGTGAAATGAGTGTACTTAGAAAGGCCAGCTGATGGGTTGTAGCTGAGCTCTGTATCTGGCAGCCCCTGGGAGATGTTTTAGATCTCCCGTTGCAGGTAGGGAAAGACTACTACAGATATACAGTATGGCAAATGTTAGACTCGAAAAGAGAAAGTGAAGTCTGACTGGAAGACAACCCATTCTTGACTTTGATCAGAAATTGACCAGTGAAACATACGTTTGAAATGTCTTTTTGCAGATACAGTTGCTTGGAGAAATTGCAATTACAGTCCAGTATTGCTGTGGCAACAACACAACTAACAAGTCATTATTGAATATTGATTATTTCACAGTATTGTGTTCAGTAACTGTTTCTAGATTGTCATATATACATACAGCATATATTGGTTATATATTGTGCTTATACTGTATATGGAAAAAAAATTCACATGTTATATTATTAAAGACAGAATATAAAACAGACACCAGGATAGAGTCAGATTTTATGTAAATTGCTGGTTAGATGCCACCATCCAACCCAGACTATTGCTGTTCCAGATTTGTTTTGCAAATAATGAGCACTTAGTTTTCAGCAAGAAAACACAGTAACCTGATGTCCATAGCCACTTAATGTCAGAGCGCTAAGATAAGGAGGGTTAGGATAATGCTGACTTTCATTCAGGAGCCACAAAAGTTCCATAGTCAACATGGTGGTTTAAATTTATGGTTTGTTTGAATTCGGAAATGACAAGTGACTAAGTGATGGTTCATGTGCTCCATAACCAAAGTTGTAACTGATAGCTGTTGAACACTTAGGATTAGCAATATGTTTTTCTATGAAAGCATAATTCTTGCTTCAAACCCCACAGTGTCTAAGTGTGTCTCAAAGATAAGACTGGAATCTGTAATGAGTGAATTGAATGACAAAGTGAGGGAACCCTGGTCATTTCTAGATTCCCATATCTGTAGATATGGTCAGTTGATATAGTTCACCAATGATATGAATGAAAATTGAATGTGGAATAAATGAATGATATGAGGCAGACTGTCCTACAGTCTGTGCTCTTGAAGCCACTTAGGAGCTCCAGTGTGCTTCATGTTTTAGAGAAACAACAGCTATAAAGCATTTCATATGATTAAAAAGACATTTTCCTGATTCAATAGCAAGTAGCGAGATAGGTATTCTATGAAACAAATAAAAAAACATGTCTTTAACACATCCCTTGCTGTTTCGCATTATTTAATATGCAGTAGAATTTTAACAAATACACAATGAGTAATTATACTGTATCAGTTTAATCTCCTGTGACTTTTTATAAAAGCACACAATATAATTTATTACTGCATATTGTTGTATATTTGAAAGAAAAAAAAAGATTTTATGATAAATTTGTGGTAAATTACCGTTACTGGTAACTTGTTACTTGTCAACACTGATTATTGCTGTATCAGGTATGTAAATGTTAGAATTATTACTAGGACACTATTAGTTAACATCAGTTTCGAATTGACTAATATCACGATAAACCATGACACAGGGCCCACTTCAACCTCTCATTCAATTTATTTGTGCTTGTTTCTCAGAGATGCTTAATGTCTAATGTTTATTCTCAGCATATTTGATGGATGGTGATTTTGTCTCCTTTTCATGACTAAATACACTGGTATTTAATGTTAGACTTCAATGTTAGTGTCCAAGATGAATTGAATATTTCCACAGTGTTTTACTAAAAACTAATTAATGAGGTTATAAAGATCATGACATTAAAATATGCAGTGGATAATGCATTTTATCACAAAATGCTATAAACAATAGATTAGGAACATTTACATATAATGAATGCAATATTACTTAGGCTGCACAGCAAAATTAACTCTTTTTCATGTTCTCCAGCAAAAAAATATGACTGTTAAAGTTTTAAGCAAGTGATTGTGAGAAACATTTGTAAAATGCTGTCCTGAGATTTTTTTTTTAGATTTATAAATATTTTACTTGCATCTCTTTTACATATTGAACATCGCCATACCTGGAACTATGCCTTGTTGACTTGGCCTGACAGTGCACTTAATTTAAAGAACCTCTAAGCTGCTGTCTTTATTTTTTCATTCCTTAAACTGTAAATGATGGGATTGAGCAAAGGGGTGAGGAAATTGTACACTGCACCAATGAAGATGAGTCCATCAGGACTTATACTCTCCACTCTCAAACCAATATACACCACAGCACCAGAAGCATAGTACAGAAAGACGACAGTGACGTGTGAGGAGCACATTGAGAAGGCCTTCTTGCAACTCTCCACAGTTTTCAGTTTCATCACTGATACTATTATTCTGCAGTATGTCCATAAAACATAGAGAAAGGGGATATAGATTGACATCATGGCCATTAGTAGAGTAAAATTGACTTGAGCTGTAACATCACCACAAGCTAACAACATTACAGTGCGCTAATGATAGACAATGTGCAAAACAAGATTTGATGCACAGAATGGCACAGTGCTTGCCAGTACTACTGACAAAAGAGGTGCAAAAAAGCCTAGCACCCAGACTGTAGATATCATTGTAATACAGGCCTTGGTGTTGATTAAAGTGTTATAATGCATTGGTTTCACTACAGCAACATATCTGTCAAAAGCCATGGCAGCAACAAGGAATCCTTCAGTAGCTGTAAATGAGATCTGTGCAAAGCAGCCTGTGAAGGAGATGGTTTTATCATGACCTAAAAGACCCGCTAGCATATTGGATATGATGGACATCGTCATCAGCATGTCTAAGACTGCCAAGTTCCACAGGAAGTAGTACATTGGCACATGTAGTCGGTGGTCTAGGGAGATTAACACTACAATGAGGAGATTACCCAGGAATGTGGCCAGAAAGAGGATGAGGAAGTTGACGAAGAGTGCAGTGTCCTGTTCTTGTAGAATTGACAGTCCCACAATGATGAACTCGGAGTGCAGAGTGATATTAGGTCTGCTCATGACTCAAGTCAGGGGTACCTTGTAGAAGAGTTCATACGGCAGATTATTATTCATTTGAAACAAGATCTCAAATAATTTTCGGATAGTGTATAATGGAATTATATATTGCATCACATATTGCATCACATCATCAAATCACTTTCAATAACTGCTTATCCAATTCATGGTCACAGTGGCCCAGAGCTTATCCTGGGAAAAACTGGGCACATGGTTATGGTTAGGAAGCTCTGAAAAAGTTCATGCTTGTATGAAGGGAAGGAGTTTTGTCACTAGTAATTTTTTCTCACATAATTTCAGAATGTTTGACTCAGAATACAGGAGCTAAAAGTGAAACGATAGAAGTGCTTAATTAATGCTTTCTATTTGAGGAGTATAGGATTGTTATATTTTCAAACAAACAGAATAAAAGAGGTTAAATAAATATACCATCCCTCTATCTTGAACTTGAACTTGACTTGAACTTGAACTTTACTGCCATATGTAAAAGGTACTGGTACAATGGAATTCTTACTTACAGAAAGTCTCTAGATTGTAAAACAAGTGTAAAAAACAAAACAAAGTGCAAACAGTGCATCAAGACAATATACAAACAAACAGTAGACAATGTGCAAGTAAACATGTAGACAGTTTGAATGTAAACAATACAGACGTGTAAACAATGACTGGAGATGTGCAATAGATAAGAAATCATAAAGAGGTAGATGGTGATGGTGTAGGTGTGGTCCGAGGGGGATGGCTAAATGTATTCGCCAATCTCACTGCTTGTGGATAGAAGCTATTGAAGAATCTAGTGGTAAGTGTCTGTATGCTCTTATATCTCTTGCCTGAGGGCAGTGGGGTGAAGAGCTCATGCCCGGGGTGGTGACTGTCCTCTGTGATGGCCAGAATTCTACCACGGCAGCGGTCCTCATAGAGCTGTTTAATCTCGGTGAGACCGCAGCCGATGATCTTCTGGGCCATGTTGACCATTCTCTGCAGTGCCTTTCTTTCTCGCGAAGAGGTGTTGCCATACCACACGGTGATCCCGTTGGTGAGGATGCTCTCGATGGTGCAGCGGTAGAAGTTCACCAACACATGTATTGGCATCCCCCATCGCTTGAGGCACCTCAAGAAATAAAGGTGCTGCTGAGCCTTCTTCATGATAGAGTCAGTGTTCACAGTCCAGGTTAGATCTTTAGAGATGTGAATTCCCAAAAACCTAAAGCTGGGAATGCCCAGTCTGTACTATCAAAGCACTATCAAAGCAGTCTATTAACCTGCTTTCCGCCTCCTCAGACCAACAACGCACTGACCTGTTCGCAGTGGGGGAGGTCTTCAGCTTCTGTTTGTACTCAGGAAGCAACAGGAGAGCGATGTGGTCCGACTTACCGAAACTTGGTTTGGGAAGCGCTTTGTATGCTCCTTTAATTGTTGTGTAGCAGTGGTCCAAAATATTGCCTCCTCTTGTCAGTACAGTGACATGCTGAATGTATTTTTGCAGTACTTTCCTCAGATTGCAGTGGTTGAAGTCCCACAATTCAGACGGCTTCTGGGTGGGAGTTTTCGTGCTTGTTGATAATGTCGTAGAGTTCACTGTGTGCTGCTTCCACGCAGGCTTGAGGTTGAATGTAAACGGTTGTTATAATAGTGGCGGAAAACTCCCTTGGCAAATAAAAGGGTCGACATTTTATGGTCAGGTGTTCTGGATTCGGCGAGCAGGATTTAGAGCTTACCTTCACGTCGGTGCACCACTTGCTGTTGACCAGGAAGCAAACGCCTCCTCCTTTGTGTTTGCCGGTTGCTTGGTGGTTTCTGTCCATGCGGTAAACGGTGAACCCCTTTGGCTGGAAGGCGGTGTCCGGGACGCATGCATTCAGCCAGGTTTCAGTGATTTCTTGAAAATCTGAATCCTAAAACACTTATTAGAAACCTAAAGCACTTGTCTTTTCCTATATACTGCATAGCAATGAACAATCCATGAAAAAATAAAGGTAAAAATCAGAGCAAAATAAAATATGCCATCTTTGTTGACATCACAAAAAGTTGTATAATATACAGTATGCACTGACTGCTTCACAAATCAAAACCATATGAACCATTTAGGAATTTCAATGTGAACACAAACATAAAGAATAAATAAAAGACTGGTCAACTGAGCTCCTTCACCTTAATTTCTCATCAATGTGAACATCATTGAATCCAGCAAAATAAGTCAAATGTGGCTGCATATGAACATAACACAACTATTATGGATATAATTTAAAAAGCATTAGATGCTCACTGTTTTTTTTAAGATAATGACAATATGTACAGATGCTGTTATTCAAAACAAGCGTGTATAACGTGTTGGGCGTGTCGCATCAAAATGCGGTATAACGTGACATTTCCTGTCATACCGCAAATCACCATATGCAAATTAGATTATGTAAATAGTATCCGGAATCACCTTGTAAAAACACCAGGAGGAGCTAATAAAGCTTAACCTCTCATGTACAGCATTTGAGCTGTCACCAGAAAACGCTGGTTTCGAATCCCGATCACTGCTGAGGGACAATCTTTATTCAATTAAGAATTTAAGTTGTATACTCTTTAGACTTTTAAAATTCAACTTTGTATTACAGCATGTTAATCATCATTCATTAAAAAGTTGGTATATTCTATGAAAGCAAGATTGCTCAGTTGGGCAAAAGTACACAACCTAACTTTATCATAAATATTTTACTTATGCAGAAATATTTTATGCATCAAAGTCTTTACCGAAGATATTACTAATAGTATTAATAATGAATGACCTTGGACAAGCTGTAAACTCAAAGTATTGCCCTGGTCCACATTCTTTGTGACCGTCTTTGTAAATGAAAAGACTATTTTTCATTTACAAAAAGTAACACCACAGCTTTTCGTTGATCCGATAACGTATTCGTTTCCAATCATACAAAGTAAGTTTTGAGAATCTCCGATTCACCATGCCTTTCACATGCTCATAAACAATATTAATTTAGGAACATAAACATATCATGTAAACTGTATATGGCTGGTATTGGTATTTTAAAGAAAAAATACACACCAGTATTCCACTTTCTCTCTAAACATTTTAAGCATCAAAGTCTTACATGTGGTTATTTTGGAAACGCTTTTACTTGCTCCTTCTGAACATATTAAGATTATATACTTTGTGAAAAGCGATAGTCTTTTAACCTTTTCTGTGAATTCCCTCGTTATCGGCTTAAACAAACGCATACTTTTAGAATTTGATTGAGAGGGAATATAATATGGAATCGCGTATCTAAAAAAATTAATAACGATATCATTATATTCATGTACTGTCTGGCAGAATAAACTCTTATAAAATAAGTGTTAGTTTACGCAACACAAAATTATTAAGAATTATCACCTCTTTTTACACTTGAGAACAAATGAGAACATTCCACTCAGTGGGCGATGCATTGTTATCTCAATCACCTGCTAATCCATTTACACCACGGGAAGACAGTAGAATGTGATTGTACTGTATCTTTATGGAATGTGTGTTGCGTTTACAAAATTAAAGTGTTTAAAGTGTATAATTACAAAGTTAAACTTAAAGCTTACACAAAGATTCTAACATGATCACGAGGAAGTGTATTGCATGTCTAATGGTCTAACCCCAATTTGATTAAAATCGCAAACGCTTTTTAATTAAATGCCTTTTTTTTATTCAAAATCTGACAATGAAAACTGGGGTAAAGTTAGTTTGAAGTTCAGAAACGATTTTGGCACGCCTGTAGCATTTTCACGAAACCTCCTAGAGTTGTGAGAACACTTCCTTTGTGTATAAAGTACATTGTGAATATTTTCACAGCCTTCACTTTGTCGTTTTTATGCCAGTTTTGTGACCACGCACGAATATTTTTATGTCCATATCTTTGCAAGGGAATCAGTGCAAATTTTAATACTAATTAAATGACCGCAGGCACTTTCCACCCCCTCTACTCTTCTGAGAGTATAACGGGCTAACCTTCGGTGGGTACTTTGGGTTTTCCTTGTTCACATATCTCCCCTTTTTATAAAAGGACATGGTTGAAAACTGTTCCAGAGCCACTGTTGTTTCATCAGTGAAAAGTACATCATGAAATGCCTCTCTCTGTTCAATCCATTGGAAAAAAGAAAAGGAACATAAAGCGTCTGATAGTCATAAACGATATCAAATTAGGAACAGCATCAGATATATTTTTTTTAACTGCACTGCATTGGAGAGAATACCATAGCGAGTTTTTTTTTTTACTCCCTGGCGGAAACAGGCTTCCATAAGAATCAGTATAGCTTCTGGGAAATACATTTTTCCTGCATTAAAGTTTAACTCGTTCAGAGCGCCCTACATTACAAACTCCAAGTGTTTTATTTTGAGCTGAAGACCCTCACACCTGAAGAAGGATTCACAGCCGAAACGTTGCAGGTTGATGCGGCTACCCACCAAAGTGAATGTATTGCAGTAAATGTTTATATCAAGGATTCATATGAAAGGCAGTGACGTCACCGTCCTGAGGCGTATGTGTGTGGCAGATCTGTGATGTGGTTGAGTGTGAATTGTGGTGAGCCTCTGATTGGGGAAAAAAAGACCTGCTGAACTGTTCTACATACCAGGAAGACAACAGAATATGATTTGACGTGTATTTGAAACGTTCAATTAAGAAATAAAAACCGTACAGTGTACACAGATTTCTAAGCTGATCAGGAGGACGAAAAATCACCCATGTTTCGCACATAAAAAGTGGTTATTAACTATCGAAACCTGTTTTTATAGCTTTTAAAGTCATGCAATGTCTAAGCAGGAAGACATCATTATATCTTATATATGAAAAGGTGTGTGTGTGTGTCTCTCTGAACTCAGCTGTACTAAAAAATAAAGTCACTGTGTCCGTCCTATATAATAATGCCACAATATTATAAAAGCCCCTTAGGCTGGGCAATCGAATTTTTTAATTAAAAAAAATGAGATGTAATGATGTGTTCCTGCTTAACTTAGAAATTACATGACTTTAAAAGCGATAAAAACAGGTTTCAATAGTTAATAACCACTTTTTGTGCATGAAAAACGGGTGATTTTTCTTCCTTGTCATCAGATCTTTCTTGGAAAAATATCGTACCCACTGTAATTCAGGCACAGAAGGGTTAAAAAGAAAGTCAGACAGGCAGGGGGGAGGGTGAGTTGTGAAACTGTTACCTGTCCTGGATAAAGCAGTTAGAAAATAGATGGATTTACACCTGTGAAAAGCGTTCCAATTTTCATACGATATGGAAGACATTACTCAAAAAAAATGATCTTGTACGGTCTGTAGACACCGAAGATATTATTAATAACCTTTTAAATCTGAAGGGAGATCTAAAGGGATCCACGTGATACAGGTTCCTGCTACTGGAGCGATTCAGAGGGAAAGACAGTGACTGTTCGTTGTTATTAAAAATGACTTAGATTCTAACATGTTGTGATATTTAGAAATATAAAAAAGTCAACAGAGTGTCCATAATATTGCTATTTTGCTATTGCTATTTTAGTTTTTCAAAGAAATGTTTGTTAAAAGAAAACTTGTGGCAATAGCTGGATTTGAACACCCGATCTCTAGCTTATAATTCAATCACTTAAACAATCACGCCACTGACGCAGTCACATGACAAGCAGTGGAAACAGTCTTACACATATCAATAGATATGTGTATATACTACTGTTTGTGTTACAGTACATGAATATAATTATATAGTTATTAATTTCTTTAGATACGCTATTCCATATTATATTCCCTATCAATCAACCAGCAATATACAGTTTACATAATATATTTATGTTCCTAAATTAATATAATTTATGACCTTCAGATGCGTTATAATCCTCTTCTTTTTATGCTCAGCTACTAAAAATTCCCTTTAGTGGTAAAATTCCATATAAATATTGAATACTAAGCGGATTAAAATGTGCACAGTAAAGAGATTAAATGATTAAATCTTTTCACTACCGACCAATGCACCACGAGTGCCCCTGTCGGTCATTTTGGCCAGCCAATCACATACCGTGGTACGGTGTGGTGGCTCACGCTTAGTTGCCCGCAGTACGGGTTTGTACCATGCATTTTGAATGGCTGCATCTGTACAAAGAGTTTCAGGAATGCTAGGCCCTTTTCTACTGGAAATCTCTCCAAGACATTAAACAAGCAACCCTTGATCAAATCATACAAGACAACAAGATCATTGGATTTGTCTCTTGTGTGATACTTTATCTGTATCACTTGAGCTTTTAAAATCTTTCAAATTGTGTCTTAAGAAAAGGACTAAATCTATAAGAAACCTGATTTTTTTTAAAAATTAGGTTTACATAATTCTTGCATAAACTGAATCAACATACTGTATGAGATCAACATATTCTTTTAAAGGGGAATGAAAAACAGAAAGCTTCAGGTATAATTTCACAGCTGAATTTTGCAAGTATGAAAAACAGTTTAGTAAGTCACGTACCTGGAGCCTGTGTCTGTTTGCTCTGCTCTTCCAGCATATAACACACCTGTTAGATAAGGAACTCTTTCTCTCATCTCTGGTGCTTTTATGGGTGATTCTCCACAATGACCTCAGAGGCTGCTGAGTGCGGAACTGTAGCTGCAGCCCTTATTAATCCAGAGAGATGGAAAGTAAGCACTTGAGGAAACAAGTACAAACAAATCCTATGTTGAACACATAGGATGAATCACTTAATGAACAGCTAATTGCATATAACATAAAAACTTTTAAAAAGGAAATTCAGTCTTTTACATGTAAAGACATACAGTACACAGATGCATCCATTCAGAATGCACATCACACTATGAGTTACAGATGCAGCCATTCAAAATGGGTGGGGTATTTCGCGGCATACCCCGGTGGGCATGTCGCGGTATCACGCGGTTAATCGCGTCATTTGACGTCATGCCGGGAACTATCCTTGTAAAACCGCCAGGGGGAGCTTAACCTCCCATGTACAGCATTTGAGCTTTTAATTTTGAACTGTGTATTACAGCATGTTAATCATCAGTCATTAAAATGTTGGTATATTTTATGAAAGCAAGATTGCTCAGTTGGACAAAAGTACACAACCTACCTTTATCAGAAATATTTATGCATCAAAGCCTTTACCGAAGATATTACTAATAGTATTAATAATGAATGACTTTGGACAAGCTGTATACTCAAAGTATAATTTCTTTAGCACATTTGTACAAGCACTTGGAATCTGTCCAAGCCATACTTTGTCAGGCATTTTGTTTTACTTCAACAGGCATAAAAACTCCCTTGCTTTTAACAGGGCGTTTCATAATTTCTAACTACGAAAATGATTTAAAATGTGACACTTATCATTCAACTAGAGCTCAAAATATCACAAGGATCCTCAAGAGCACAGCAAAGACTGTATTAAAAGATACTTCTATGAGATACATGAGAATCCAGGCTTTTTTATCAACGCTGTCATTTCCGTATATGAGATTTTATGGAACCACTTCAGAAGGGTGTCAGCCAGTCAGATTCCAGGAATCGGTACTTTAAAGGAAAAATACACCCCGGTATTCCATTTCTCCCTAAAGATTTTAAGCATCGAAGTATTTAACTAGCATGTGAAATAGCGTGTGAAAAATTGGTAGTTTTAAGCTTTTCTGCTAATATAATATGGAATCGCGTACCTAAAGAATTTAATAATGATATGATTATATTTGTGTACTGCGACAGGGCTGTGTAGGGCTGTTTCGCGTCACTCTTCACACGACTTCCCTTGTATCCCACTGGTCTACGTGCCCGATTACCAACTCACGGGTTGTGTGTTCAAATCCAGCTGGTGCTGGACTTTTCTTTTAACAAACATTTCTTCGAAAAAATAGAATAGCGATATTATGGACAATCAATTGACTTTTATATTTCAAAATATCACAACATGATCGATTCTAAGTCATTTTTGATAACAATGAATAGTCACCTTCTTCCCTTCTGACAACGGTCCCTGCTTCTGCTTCCTGCTTCTATTGTGTGTGTGTGTGTAATAGAGTAAATTTTTATAGAGAAACAGAGGCTGGACAGTATGCGATACAATATAAACATTTATATTGATTTAAATTGTGTTTTGATTTAAATCGCAAACGCATGTTTAATTATATGTGTTTTTTTAATCATAATCAGGCTAATGCAACATAAATTGATACAGTATCTTTGTCTTCTAAGTATCTTAATAAACTTTCAGCATAGCTTTCTACCCGTTTAGATTTATTTTTCTTGGGATTTTGGGATCAAACGTGGAAGGATTAGATTGTAATCGTTTTTATTTTTCAAATACGTTTTAGAAAAGTGTAATCTATACCTGCCCAGACTGAACGCCTTCCTAAACCCCGCCTTTCACTCCTGTCCTGCTCTTCCCCGCGCACCCCAGCCGGGCGCTCTTCGGCCTGTGCCCGGGACGAATGTATATTTTGATATTTACACCCGGCGCGGCACCGAGGGAGCATCTGCATTTATAACTTAGTTTTTAAAATTAGTCAAGCAATATGAAGCATCTCCTTTTACTTTTAAGTCCCTTAAATACATTGAGCACAGCTTTCTCACCACTTAAGATTACTTTTTGATACCATCCTTACACAAAGCAGAAACTTTCCGATGACATACAGTACAAGTGGAAAGATTACAGATTTTAATCGTCTTTAATTTTGTTACGTTATACGTTTTAGGAACGTTTCATCTAAACAAACACCACAAAACTATTCTCGATTGTATTTCTGAATGTTATGTTACACCTACAGTAGTTCACTGCTTTAAATACATCGAATTAAGACAGTTAGGTGTAGCACTTTAGATCTTTTTTTCTGAACCAGGGAAAATCTGATCATGTTTCTCTATAACAATAATAAAAAACTTTATTTTACATATCACCTTTAAAAGTGGCATCTCAAAGCAATACAGTAGATGGAAAAACAGTTAAAAGGGACCAAAGTAAATACCAGACAAACGCAAACGAGTTTTTAATAAAATGCTTTTATTCATTCAGCAGAGAGTGAGAGGGACATCCAGCAGAGAGAGACACACACACCGGTTTCCATTGACAAAAATGTTTTTTTTCAATTCCTCTTGTCTAACAGGAATGTTTTGTTTGTGGACAGACTGTTAGACTAGAGGAAAAGAGCGCCTCCTTGTACAAAGCATTTCGTTGATCTGATCACAAATTATTTTCCAGTCGCACGAAGTAAGGGTTGAGAATCTCCGATTCACCATGCGACTAATGGTTTCCCGGAGATTGCGAGGCAAGGCACTTTTGCCTCTGGACCCATCGAAATTTACAGATGTGGTCCACCCCCAGTAAATTTCAAAAGTCACAATATTTCGAAACACGAGGGCGGCGTAGCGGTCGGCTCTTGCTTTCCCGTCTATGCCGATGCACTGCAAGTACAACCCCCCCTCCATCTCCTGAGTGATGGGTAACAGTTGGATATCTGGGAGAATTATTCGTCCCACTGGCGTCTGTGAATTCCGCTCTGTGAACGGTGCTTCCTGGGGGGAGATAGACGGCGGGGACAGCATCAACAAATTCCTGCGCGGTGGTGAGCGGAGAGGCCGGGATGGAGTGTCCTGAGGCGGTGTGCGCTCTGCGGGGGGCAGAGCTTCCACCAGGCATTGCAACCTGCGCGGCGGGGAGAGGCACTTTTCGGGAGACAGCTGCTCAACTGTTTGACTGCTGGAACATACTGTCTCCCTCCTCTGCATTTTCAGGAGTGTCTCTAGCCTCCCAATCATCCCCAGTTATGCATCGTACTGCTCCCGCTGCTGCCGAAATGTCTCCACACAGGTGCTGCTTCTACATGTTGGCACCCTGGCCAGTGGCCGAGAGCGGAGACCCACGGCCTGTGGCAAAATAACATAATTCATGTAAGAAATAAAGTCACACAGTAGTATTCATCAGTCGCGGAACTGACGTCAAAATAAACTTTTCTTTTTTTCCGTCTTACTGCTTTCTTTTTTACTGTCCTGGTGGTAGATTTCGAAGATCGTTTCGCCCGTGCGGTGTTTTCTTGAAGAACAGGCAACGAAGAAATAATTATAATTGAATTTAAAATTCAAAACGGCAATAATACCTTGTAATATGTGCTGTAATTGCGTATTTCAGATGAAGTCTGCTGTATTTGCTTACCCTTCACTCTTTGGAAGCTGGGGCGGCAGAAGCACCCCGTCTCTTCCCGTAAAAGGTCTTGGTCTCCATACTGTACTGTGGTCGCTGTAGTGCAGGTTCGCAGTTTTTTTTGTGATGGGAGCTCACCCAATTCCTTGGTGTATTTATGGTATTTATGCTATATTCACATGTACGGCTAGAATGTTCATTGTCTTCCAATGAAAGGCGGGTGCCTTTTGCCGAAGTCGGGAGACATTAGAGGCTTGCCACACCCGGACTGTTAAACCAACGCATTAGCACGTCAAAGCCCATTGAGGACCCGGGCGCAATAATTGTTTTGTCCCTTGATTTACTGATCGGCATTAATTATGGAAATCAAGCTCCTGCTCTGTGCAGACGACCTGGTCCCGCTGTCGCCCACAGAACAGAGGCTGCGCCAGAACCTGGCACTGCTGGAGCAGCACTGTCAGACCTGGGCGCCGACAGTCAAACTGAACAAGACCAGAGTTATGGTTTTCCAGAAAAAAAGCCAGACCTCAGGGAAACAGGTACAAATTCACACTTAACAACACATTAACACCTAACAACGGGAGCAGGGACGAATTACTGTAGGCCAGTACCCACTATTGTTAAACATACAGAAAAGGATATTAAAGTATTGAATATTAGTATTGGCTTTAGTATTAGCCATACAGAACATTAAAGTGCCCCTTTTCCATTCAGCGGGTGCCTGAGCCGCTGTGTCCTATCTTCTGACAGTCGCCGTTGTGAATGTCTGTAGAGTGTATCTTATTTTTAGTACTATATTTTTGTATTATATTCCCTATTAATCAAACTAAGAGTATGTATCGGCTTGTCCCCTCCTCCTGCCCCTCTCTGTGTACTTTGAAAACCAAGTAATAACTTAACTATATGTGCAAACGTTTCATATGTTGCTGTTGTGAATGCTTGTGGAGTGTATCTTATTTGCCTTGCGTCCTGGTTATCTCGCGCGCGCCCCCCCCTCAATTCAATTCAATTCAAGGTGTTTTATTAGCAAGACAGATGGGTTCGATCAGTGTCGGGTATTTACTTTGCTTTGAGATTCCACTTTTAAAGGTGATATATAAATTTTTGACTAAAATAAATTGATATCTTTGTCTTCTAAGCTCTCTGTGTACAGTAGAGCCTCCTGTCCAGCCAGCACATGTCCACAGACATTCACAACAGCGACATATCATAAAACGTTTGCACATATAGTTAAATTATTAGTTGTTTTTCAGGAAGTTAAAAAAAAACACTTGAATTACTTATCCAGTCTCTCGAAATAAAGTTATTTTTCAAGCAATGCAACAAACGTCGGGCAATGTGTTTTTTTTAATCCAACATTGACAGCCACATCTTAAATCTTGTCAGTCAGCTCTTTTTTCTTTATTTGAATTGTGGCTTACACATCGCACGACTTTAAAAGCTAGAAAGACAGGTTTCAATTCACATTAGCTGGCGAGCCTTGTTAGCAAAAAAACAGACAATACGCAGGGAGGGGGAGGTCAAGCTAGAGAGAGAGTTTTTTACCCTCTGTCTAAAAACCCAAATAACCCGGGGCAGAGACTCCGGGGGGATCATTGCGTGGTACAGAGCGGAGCTCAGTCAATTCTTATGGAATGTGTTTTCTTTCTTCTTTTTTTCAGCATGGAATAAACCTGTTACTTGATTCATACGGATGCCCGGTTCCGCCGGGGATTCAAAACATTTTTTATTCTTTTTTAATCGGGTATCAAAGGGAATAGGCAGTATAACCCTGTTCATGCACAAACTGTGGCATGTTACATTGATTTGGGTGTCTCCTCTTGCCAGAAAGCTCTACATTGCATTTTGAGCGCGGTTTTTGACTTTTTTTAAATTGCATTTTGAGCGTGGACAGCACATACAAGGGTTAATTGCACAATGAACTGCGCCAAGAAATTTAAAATAGTCTTCTTTAGGTGTGAGGGTAGGAGTGGACCGCAGCAGGCATAATCAGCAAACCAGGAAAATAAAGAACAGGACAGGTGAGACGCGTATCCAGAAAGCGAGTGATCAGAAAAAGGAAATGGTGTTACGCCCAGGTTTTCGACCCAATTTTTTTAACTTCCTAATGCATCAGACACATTTCCTGGCGTATTGTGTTTTAAATAAAATAGGAGTGTCTTTCTCTGGTATTAGCTCATCGGTATGGTGTAAGTTTTATCTGTACCATACCATACAGTATATAGGTACAGAATTCAAGCTACACCACTGTATCGCTTTGGTAAGGAGACGGACAATGGCCAAAATCACGAAGACTCTCTCACACCAAATAATGAAGATGAAAAGAAACGGGAAGTCAACACGGGACATTGTACAGCAGTTGGCTTCGATGGACATCTTCGTTTCTGAAAGCACAGTGAGACGGCATTATAAAGGGGAGAGGAGGCAAAGAGAATCTAAACCGAGGACGATTCAAAGGTAAATAAATTTCTAAAAATACCTTTCTTGCATGTAAATACAACTACGCACATTATTTTTAAAACTAACTGCTGATCTCTTTTTTTTCAAGTCCTATTGTGCGAGCTATCGACAAACTGACTGATGAAAATGATGAGCTACCGGCGATGCAAGTCCAAAGACGGCTATGGGCTGACCTCGGTGCGACCGTTAGCCCGACATCGATAAGAAGAGTACGCAGGAGGCTTGGATGGAGATACAGAAAAACCAACACATGCCCCATGATAAGGCTAAAAAACAAAGAGGAAAGACTCAAGCAAGCGCTCCAATGGATTGAACAGGGGGAGGCATTTCAGGATGTACTTTTCACAGACGAAACAACAGTGGCTCTGGAACAGTTTTCAACAATGGCATTTTGCAAAAAGGGGAGATATGTGGACAAGCCAAAGCCCAAACATCCACTGAAGGTTCACGTCTGGGGGGGTATATCTAGAAGAGGCCCGGGACCACTTCTTATTTTCGAAGGAATTATGGACCGTGAATTCTTCGAGGAAGTCGTGGTCACACAGCATGCTGCCCCATATATCAGGGAGCAGTTTGGATCAAGGCACCGTCTCTTTCAAGACAACGATCCGAAACACACAGCAGCAAGGGCGAGGCTTATAGCAGAAGGAGTGAACTGGGTGAAAACTCCAGCTGAATCCCCAGATCTAAATCCGATAGAGATGGTTTGGCATTCGTTGAAAGACTACGTTCGGAAAACTGCTAAGCCCGTCACAAAGCAGGAACTGATCGATGCGATCTATAAATTCTGGGAGGAAGAACTGACCGAACAAAATTGTAACAATTTTATTAACAGGCTGTTTCGTGTTCTTCCCAGGATTGTTGACCGGGGCGGGGGACATTCGGGAATGTAAGTCTGAGAAAGACAGTCTCACATTTGTGGACAGTCTGTCCACAAACAAAACATGTAAAAAAAACAATTACTTTTTGTCAATGAAAACCGGTGTGTGTGTCTCTCTCTCTGCTGGATGTCCTCTCACTCTCTGCTGAATGAATAAAAGCATTTTATTAAAAACTCGTTTGCATTTGTCTGGTATTTACTTTGGTCCCTTTTAACTGTTTTTCCATCTACTGTATTGCTTTGAGATGCCACTTTTAAAGGTGATATGTAAAATAAAGTTTTTTATTATTGTTATAGAGAAACATGATCAGATTTTCCCTGGTTCAGAAAAAAAGATCTAAAGTGCTACACCTTACTTTCTTAATTCGATGTATTTAAAGCAGTGAACTACTGTAGGTGTAACATAACATTCAGAAATACAATCGAGAATAGTTTTGTGGTGTTTGTTTAGATGAAACGTTCCTAAAACGTATAACGTAACAAAATTAAAGACGATTAAAATCTGTAATCTTTCCACTTGTACTGTATGTCATCGGAAAGTTTCTGCTTTGTGTAAGGATGGTATCAAAAAGTAATCTTAAGTGGTGAGAAAGCTGTGCTCAATGTATTTAAGGGACTTAAAAGTAAAAGGAGATGCTTCATATTGCTTGACTAATTTTAAAAACTAAGTTATAAATGCAGATGCTCCCTCGGTGCCGCGCCGGGTGTAAATATCAAAATATACATTCGTCCCGGGCACAGGCCGAAGAGCGCCCGGCTGAGGTGCGCGGGGAAGAGCAGGACAGGAGTGAAAGGCGGGGTTTAGGAAGGCGTACAGTCTGGGCAGGTATAGATTACACTTGTCTAAAACGTATTTGAAAAATAAAAACGATTACAATCTAATCCTTCCACGTTTGATCCCAAAATCCCAAGAAAAATAAATCTAAATGGGTAGAAAGCTATGCTGAAAGTTTATTAAGATACTTAGAAGACAAAGATACTGTATCAATTTATGTTGCATTAGCCTGATTATGATTAAAAAAACACATATAATTAAACATGCGTTTGGGATTTAAATCAAAACACGATTTAAATCAATATAAATGTTTATATTGTATCGTATACTGTCCAGCCTCCATTTCTCTATAAAAATTTACTCTATTACACACACACACACAATAGAAGCAGGAAGCAGAAGCAGGGACCGTTGTCAGAAGGGAAGAAGGTTTCATTGTTATCAAAAATGACTTAGAATCGATCATGTTGTGATATTTTGAAATATAAAAGTCAATTGATTGTCCATAATATCGCTATTCTATTTTTTCGAAGAAATGTTTGTTAAAAGGAAAGTCCAGCAACAGCTGGATTTGAACACACAACCCATGAGTTGGTAATCGGGCACATAGACCAGTGGGCTACAAGGGAAGTCGCGTGAAGAGTGAGGCGAAACAGCCCTACACAGCCCTGTCGCAGTACACGAATATAATCATATCGTTATTAAATTCTTTAGATACACAATTCCATATTATATTAGCAGAAAAGCTTAAAACTACCACTTTTTCACACGCTATTTCACATGCTAGTTAAATACTTCGATGCTTGAAATGTTTAGGGAGAAATGGAATACCGGTGTGTATTTTTCCTTTAAAGTTCCGATTCCTGGAATCTGACTGGCTGACACCCTTCTGAAGTGGTTCCATAAGATCTGGTATACGGAAAAGAAAGCGTTAATAAAAAAGCCTGGATTCCCATGTATCTCAGAGAGCGAGTGATCAGAAAAAGGAACAGCTGTTACACCCAGGTTTTACGCTCTCTCTCTGTTGAATGAATGAAAGCATTTTATAAAAAACACGTTTGCGTTTGTCTGGGTATTTACCTTGTAATCTGTGGTTTACATCTACTGTATTGTTTTGAGATGCCACTTTTAAAGGTGATATGTAAAATAAAGTTTTTTATTATTGTTATAGAGAAACATGATCAGATTTTCCCTGTTTCAGAAAAAAGACGATTAAAATCTGTAATCTTTGCACTTGTACAGTATGTCATCGGAAAATACAATCAGTTTCTGCTTTGTGTAAGGATGGTGTCAAAAAGTAATCTAAGTGGTGAGAAAGCTGTGCTCCTCAAAGTGCTTTACAGGATAAAAACAATAACAACAATAGTGGCTGGGCAAACGATTTTTTTTTATAGAAATACAAAATGAGATACTGTATAATGATGTGCATGAACAAAGTTATACTGCTATTTTCCTTAGATACGCGATTAAAAAAAATAAATTTTTTGAATTCCCAGCGGAACACATTCCATAAGAATCAGCGCTTTTATATATCGCCTTTAAACACATATATTTAAACCTGCGTTTACGATTTAAATCAAAACGCGATTCAAATCAATATAAATGTTTATTTTGTAACGCATAGGTGACTATTCATTGTTATTAAAAAGACTTAAATCCGATCATGTTGTGATATTTAGAAATATAAATTTGTTTGGTGCGAGTGAGGTTTTATTTAATCTCTGACCAAGGGAAACGTTTCATTTTTTCAAAGAAATGTTTGTTAAAAAAAAACTCATAGTTCCAGTGGGATTTGATCACAGACCGTGTGACATGGGAGTCAGGAACCTAACCCACAGCACCACTGGTGCAGTCACATGCAGAGTGCTGAAAAAGCACTACAGAAACATTATCGACAGACAATGTACAGCGTGTACTATTCTTGTGTTGCGGTACATGAATATAATTATATCGTTATTAATTTCGTTAGATACGCGATTCCATATTATATTCCCTTTTAATCAAATTCTAAAAGTATGCTTGTTGACTCCGGTATCTCTTTAGTTAAAGACTTCGATGCTTAAAATGTTTAGGGAGAAATGGAATACTGGTGTGTATTTTGTCTTTAAAGTACCAAGACCAGCCATATACTGTATGTTTATGTTCCAAAATTAATATCGTTTATGGCCTTCACACGCATTACAGTATGCTCCTATTCTTTTTATGCTCAGCTACTAAGATTTCCCTTCAGTGGTAAAATTCAATATCTACAACGGGCACAGCAAAGACGTTTACTGTAAGTCTTTCTACGACAGACCAACGGACCACGAGTGCCCCTGTCGGTCAACCAATCACGTACCGTGGTACCGCGCGTCATCTTGCGTCACAATACGCGACACCGTAGCCAATTACCTCCGGTACGTGTCTGTAACGCGCGCCTTGAATGGCTGCATCTGTAGGTTGCAGAACTTAGCTTTTCACCAGCCAAAGGCACTTATGATGCGTTAGATGGTAGTGAAATGATGGCTTTGTACTACTTCTTTAAATTCACTGAATATACAGTATAATATTAATAGGGAATCACATCACTGAAGGGAAATTTTGGTAGCTGAAAATGAAAATAAAATAATTTCTGTTTAATAACATTTCCAAACATGTTTGATAATATTCAGTTTTGAATATCAATTAATGTTTTAATTTAAATATATAGCTGGTTGTGGTAGCTAGAAAGGTAAATATGCAAGATATGCTAAAAAGCTATACATGTAGAAATATTCACCTACTTCATAAACATTTTATGCAGCAAATTCTTAATTCAGTCACTTGCTGTGGTTGTTTTCTAAAGATTTTGACATTCTCATTTTAACATTTCCCATAAACACTTGCTGTCATTATTGTTGTAATGAAAAATAAAAGACAAGTCAAGACCAACAATCTCTAGAATGCTAGTAGAGAGTAAGGGAATTTAAAGATGCTTACATCTTACAATCTAGGTTTTTCTGTGTATATTTGATATATTTGATTCAATAATTGTTTATTAAATAATAATTTTTAAAGCCAATATGTATATTTATATAATTACTGTATAAACTAAATTTTATACATGCATGTTTCCGCTGCCTTTTTTCTTCTTAGTAGTTGATATATTTATAGATTTAAAATCATTTGGCTGTACCAAAATTGTTAAATTACTCTGATTTCTGATGAATACTGAATGGAGTGTCTCATGGTTGGTTGCATTGTCACTTCACAGTAGGGGAATTGGGGGTGGATCAAAAGATCATAATTTATCATTCTTGATCCGTGAAGAAGCACAATCCAAAAGCTCCTTGTGCTGTAAAGCAAGCTATACAGCTTTGGAGCAGTTTGTAACCATGTTTATTTTTCTTTATTATGCCACTTTTAGATGAGAAAAAATAAAATAACTGTGAATGAAATGACCGCTAGTATTCTGCTCCACCCCAGACTTAATCAGTCTACTGTCTGATCTTACTACAGTACAAGCCTGCATGAGGATGCTACTTCCGACTCACCATCCCAACGCTTGATTACAAAAACACCTTTTAGTATGCGACAGATTCAATCAAATGCATAGGGAAAGACCTATTATTTCACTTAGAATTAAGTGTTATGAAAGATATGTAATAATTGTTGTGTGCCTTAACCTAGCAGTTTGATGTCTGTCACAGGAATGTAGCTAAGGAGGCCACTCTTTGTGATGTCAGCCACGGGATGACCTAGTGGTCTTTTCATGAGGGAAGTAAGGAGATGATTTTGTCTTCTGGATAAGGACCTTTCCCAGGATAGTCCAAATGCAGTGTCCATCTCCCTGAGATCTCCCCAGCTGGCACCTGGATGTCTAGCAGATAGCCTAGACCTCTGGATATCTGAAAGATGACCAGCCAATCAGGGACTGCAGGGTGTGGGTACTCACTCCACCTGGTAGCTTTTTGACCAATCACCAACCATATTTTCCCCAGTTAAAAAGCGGTGCATTATCTCTAACTTATCTCTAACTGTGCCCCCTCTCTCTGCCAAACCAATTTAGTTGACAGGCAACCTAACATTGTGACTGCCTCACATGTTGTCTAAACTTTGGGCCTTAATTTTATTCCCAAATTGCCAAGTTAAAGGGTAAGCCTGTATGTAAAGACAGAATTCTTGCCCAAGGTCCAGACTGCAGCAGGACCTTGCGACCAACTAGTTACCACTGTATGTCTGCTTGATCACTGGAGCCATACTGTTGGACTATTTGTCAATACAGCTGAATATAGCACTGTAAGCACGAGGCTACAGCAGCATCTCTCCCTAATATCTTGAGATGTCTAAGGACTTCAGTGGCACAGAGCCAGCAAAGCAATGATTGGCTACCATGACAACACAGTCAGCTGTTCCCCCATCCTTCTTCGTGACAGTTATGAATTCACAGTTGTGGATGAGTAAAAATCAATATTCACCCTCTCCAGAATAAAATTGTTATATTAACATGTTAATATCAATTTAATTAATTGAAGTAGCAGTATTTACTTAAGAGCACTTGAATGTTTATTATGTTAATGAGACTGATTAGGAAGTTAATGTAACCGGTAGCGTACTAAAATATTATCTTTATTTTATGCAGCTCTTCTCTATACCGTAGTGTTGGAGTACTCGAGATCAGTCTCGAGACCATATTTCTATGGTCTTGGTCTTGTCATGGACTCCGATACATTTGCACTCGGTCTTGTCTCGGTCTCGGACAAGGCTGGGCTGGATTTTTTCCTGAGTTGAGTTTATAAGATCACCTTATTGGCCATATACTGTACAATTTCTTGTATTAGGAATTTGTTTTGCATACCCCAGCTTGCTCTTCATGAGACACAAAGACATACAGACAGGGAGAGAAGCTTGGGGTCAGAGCACAGGGTCAGCCATTGTACAGCACCTCTGGAGCAGTGGGGGTTAAGGGCCTTGCTCAGGGGCCCAACAGGGTAGGATTCCTCTGCCGGCTTCAGGATTTGAACCGGCAACCTACCAGCCACAGGTGCAGATCTGACCATTGCCCTTCGACCTCTTGCCAGCAGCAGTTACCCCTTCCTTCCTTCCCAAAGAGCTATATAAGGGAGGACGTTGAGGCATTCTGCCCTTTTTCCCGTGTGGTATCCTATGGGTTACCTCACAGCTGTGAGCACCTCCTTCCATCCCCCACCTGCCAGCGACAAGCGCACCTTTTGTATAAAAAGGGGCAATAAATCCTCTCCTTACTGCTGCAACTTGCCCTCTGTCTACTCTCTCATCCTAACTCTGAGTCAACCAATTCACCACAATACAGTAGACTACACATCATTATGCCGGAAATGTCGTCTACATCGTCGATCATTCAATTCAGATATGTGAACCACAAAGAGTTCATCTGCAAAAAGACACTGAAAAAAAAGATATTGCAGAGTGCAAATTTTGCAATACCTCAGTAAAGGAGACCAAGGGGATGACTGTCATTTTGAGTAAAAACACAAGGAAAGTAAGAACTCTTCATTTTGTAATGTTTAGCCATTTTCACTGGTTGGAAATGCATTTATGTACTGTACATATTCATCAAGTAGCTAGCTAAAGTACATGAAGACTATGAAATTGCAGAATTATGACACATCATTGAATGTTTATAATTTATGAACACTGGGCAATTTATCATTTTCAGTCCACTTGACATCTTCTGTAGCTAGCCCCCCCCCACCTATGGGTAGGATAGAGCCTCGCTAGCAAATGTTGTTTCAGGAGTTTTGGTTATCACAAGGCAGATGTGGTATACAGTTAGAGCCATGTGAACAAACCTAAACTTCAATTTCTGAAAAAGTCAACATGTAGTGTGTCACAGTCTCCTCCTTGCAGAGTTTAGAGGTGTAGATAGAATATAACAATAACGATGGCACAGCCACAATTGCAAAGATGTGCAATGGTGTTTATTACGAGGAATGGTGTTCCCAAAGTCCACACCCAAAAAAAACAAAGTGAAAACCACAAACTAACCAGGAAAAAATAAAACAACACAAAGCTATAGTACAATAATATATACATTAATTACGATACAAAAAAAATAGATCGTTGTAGGCAGCTCCTATTCTAACCCCACAATCCACTTTCTCCTATCTCCCCCTCTTCTCCTCTCTCCTCCTTTTCTGGGTTAAACTCCTTCCCCTAGAATATTCCACTACAAAACACAAAAAATAGACAAAATAATACTCAGAATTCTGATATAAACATTTCTTCATTAAATACACAATTAAACAATGAACATATTATTACCAAAAATAAAATATCATACTCCTTTTATGTACATAACTGTTGTTTAAGAAAATACTATCCCCTTTTAATGGTGTCTTCGTACAAATCAATCCACGCATGCGCAATCCGGAAACAGGCACTACTAAGCCAGCCCCTGTTGCCATGCCAAAGTTTGGGTCCTACAGGTTTGCGGGAGAAACCATTTTGCCAGTGAGAAATCCAAACAGCTTATTTATTTGAAACATGTGAGTTGATCACCAATTTGGTTCATTTCACTTCTAAAACAAAGGAAAACAGGTGTTTGGTTTGAGTTAATGATTAATTTTGATAATACGGGAACAACCTTACTTTACTAGGTGTGTGCACCCACAGAGCAAACTAAGCAATCCCCGTAATTCCAGACTAGTTTGTTTATGTTGGAAACCAGTGTTATCATCTTTGATTTGATGAAATTTTGTGAAATGTTTACGTATGTGTGTGTATGTATTCATATGGATACCTTACGAGTGCCAGGTGATCTGGAAACAGAGTCTCCAGTCACATAGTGTATATCAGAGTTTTAAGTTTATTAACTGGAGGAAGCCAATCATGTTCAGTCAATTTGGATGCCATCTGGATGCAAATGATGCCAGCTAGATTCAAAATTCAAGATTTCAGCTGTACCCAGTAACAATAGAGAAAAAAAATAGGCACAAATGACAAACAGACATGGACAATAAATTTAGACGATAGACATTATAATACACCCAAGACAGGACATCGTGCAAACAGTGCAGTACCTTAAAGTGCATGTGCTAACTTCTGCAGGTACTAGTTTGAGCTGTTTAAGATGCAGACAGCTTGGGGGAAGAAACTTTTTTTATCTATTTGTCAGTGTTCTGATACTGCGATACCTCCTACCAGAACTCAGGTGTGAAAACAGATTGTGGCCAGGGTGAATTCGGTATATTCGAGTATAGCTCGTGCCTGGTTTTGAGAGCGGTCGAGATATATCCGGTCAATGGAGGGTAGCTCAGTCCCAGTGATTTTCTGCGTGGACCTCACAACCCTCTGTATGGCTTTTCTGTCCTGTACTGTGGCTCCACCATACCCGACCGTAATACCACCGATCAGGACACTCTCAATCGTATAACAGTAAAAATTGTTGAGTGTTGTCTTGCTTATCCCCTACTTCTTTAACTGTGTCAGGAAGTGAAGGCACTGGTGGGCTTTACTGAGAATGGCAGCAGTGTTTTCTGACCAGCTCAGCCTCTCACAGATCTGGAGACCTGAAGAACCTGAAGGTGCTGACAGTTTCGACTGGAGCCCCATGAATGATGATGGGTGTGTGACATCCACAGTGCTTCCTGATGTCCACTATAATCTCTTTTGTTTTTCTGATGTAAAGTGTGAGGTTGTTGTTGTGGCACCACTTCACTAGCTCTGCTACCTCGCTCTTGTAGGCAGTTTCATCATTGTTGCTGATAAGAACGATTACTGTGTTGTCATCAGCAGACTTGATGCGGTTGCTGTTAAATCTAGCCACACAGTCATGTGTAAATAGAGAATACAGCCGTGGGCTAAGGCAGCAGCCCTGGGTGGCCCCTGTGTTGAGGATCAGAGGGGATGAGGTTTTGTTTCCAATCGTCACCACTTGGGGTCTGCCTGTCAGGAAGTCCAGGACCCAGTTGCAGATGGAGTTGCTGAGGCCCAGACCCCTGAGTTTGACCACTAGCCTTTATATTAACCATAAGAATATCAGAGTTTCAGGAGTTATTTGGCTGTGAACCCATGTGACCTGTTGCATTTAGTTGTGTAATTTCAAGTGATGGGAAAAATCACTCGACGCAATTTGATCCGTGAACGAACCACTTGACTCTGTCTCAGAGCAATTAGGGGTGGGCAGTATTGGATATTGATGTTTACATAGATTGCGCCCCAGCATAGTTGCAAAACAGGGTTTAGAAAGTTTTACTATTGACCCATCATAGTTTAAAATTCTGCTGGACTTTAGCTCCAATTATATAATTCTGAAAATATTAATCTTGCTGATATTTGGAAATATGATATGTTCAGAATTATTGATATTTGGTGGTTCAGACATCCAGTTTATGATGCAACTGAGGTCATTGTGGCCAATAAAAACATGCAGGAATCCTTTTAATCCTCTGTGAAAACAAACGTACGTGTTCGTTGTGCCTGTCTACAAACACAAATACGCAGAGAAATGGAGAAAGACAGTGAGCGAGATGGGAACAAGTGACAACATTGTTGAAAAGAAGGGTGCTTCATTACTTGTTTGTAAATGGTTCGGATTTAAAAAGTCAGACCATGAGCAGAAAACAGTTATCTGCAAACTATGTCGGGCGATGATTTTAGCCAGAGGCAGTAATACAAGCAACCTCTTCTATCACCTAAAGACGAAACATGTATGCGAGAATGAGCCTCTACCAACATTCTGAAGCGACAGGAAATAATAAGATTTGCTCATGAATATTTGAGGTTTTATAATAAATTGAATACACATTTTTATTTATTCACAAAGAACTGGGAATATAAATTATTACACGAAAATCCTTCTACAAAGAAAACTTAAAAAGTGATTAGGCTCCGATAACAGTAAAAAGGAGAAATAAAGGATTTTCTGCTTCAAACCAGATCTACAGGGTGATTACAGTTGGAATTGCAGTCACTTTTCAGAATTCAATTTATTGTATTTTCTTCCACTGTTAGATTTTCTTCACATTCTTAGACTATATACTATCTATGGCAGCAAAGGACATTGTTCTCCCAATTATGACTTTTTTAGCCCCTAATTAGGACTTCATAAACTCATACAGTATGTAGGAATTTTAATACTGCTTTTGTGCACATATTTGCCCAGCCCAGTAAGTAGCATAAACCTTTATCGTGGCAAGATGTTATTTTCATTAGTATTTTGCAACCAAACACAAGTGTTACTCTTCCTAACAATTGGAATATTGATATTTTGAATGAATTATGTCATGCACTTAACTTAGTATAGTGTATTCCAAATGCATTTTATTATCTTAGTTATCTCCAAACAACAAAAAGGTGAATCTCTTTAAAATAAATCTATTTGTTGTAACTAGCTGATTACCGTCGTTCTCAGCTGTGAAAGATGTTCAATGTTTCAACCACTGAAAGGGGCATCAGAAATACATTACTAGGGAAGCACATGTGTAAGATTGCGAAATGCCAGGTTCTTGGCAGGTGGCTGCAAAGTCCTGCTATCAAGTTGCTTTGTCAAATAGTGACACTCCCAGCTTTCGTGGCAAGGAATGCATTATACAATGATAATGATAGCTTTATAATAAATCAAATACATATATGTATTCAAGGCATTATTTGTCTTATATATTTTAAGAAACAGTGTTACTTAAATTACAATTAAGACAATATACAGATAAAGCCATTCAAAATGTGCCGTAAAACCCCGTACCATGGGAATTGATCTTCAGGCTACCACGGTACATGATTCACTGGCCAAAATGATCGACAGGTGGCACTTGTGGTTTTTTATGTGCTAGTGAAATGATTGCATCATTTAATCTCTCTACTGTGCATGTTTAAGTCTGCAAAATATGTAATATTAATATGGAATTTTATAACTAAAGGGAAAGTTTGGTAGCTGAGCATAAAAATAAGAGGAGCACAACATCTCTGAACATCATAAACGATTATAGTTGACATGATACGTGTCTCTCATTCACAGCTCGTGTATGGTCATTAATTATTAATAATAAATGCTTACACTTACAGGTGATGGGGATCCCCTCCATCACCACCACTGTGCAGCATCCACCTGGATGATGCGACAGCAGCCATAGTGTGCCAGAACGCTCTCCACACATCAGCTATCAGTAAGGAGGAGAGCAGAGTAATGAAGCCAATTCATAGATGGGGATTATTATGAGGCCATGATTGGTAAGGGCCAATGGGAAATTTGACCAATGATGCTGGGGTTACACCCCTATTCTTTTCGAGAAATGCCCTGAGATTTTTAATGACCACAGAGAGTCAGGACCTTGGTTTTATGTCTCAGCCGAAGGACGGCACCTGTTTACAGTATAGTGTCCCGATCACTATAGTGGGGCATTAGGACCCACATAGACCGCAGGGTGAGTGCCCTCTGCTGGCCCCACTAACACCACTTTCAGCAGAAACCTTAGTTTTTCCCAGGAGGTTTCCCATCCAGGTACTGACCAGGCTCATACCTGCTTAGCTTCAGTGGGTTGCCAGTTGTAAGTTGCAGAGTGATAAGCTGCTGGCAATTTATTAATAAAAGTTTAAAAAAAAATAATGTCAAAATGTTTCCAAAACTTCCAGTTGTGATATTTTACCTGCTTAGTTATGTGATTCCATAATAGTCAAAACGTTAAATACTTTGATACATAAAATATTTATGAAGAAGGTGGAATACTGTTGTATAATTTGTTTATATTTAGCTACCACTACCATCTACTGTGTGTACTTTAGGTATACATTACCTAAAAGAGATACATCACTTATAATAACAAACTCTTATTTATATAGGAACAAGTAATAGGTGGATTCCAAGCTGAAAAGAGAATTCCCAGGTCATGGAGCCTTCTTCAGGTTTCATTTTCTTTCTTCTCTATTTCAGCATGGAATAAACCTATTACTTGTTCATTTGCAGCCTACGCATGCTGACGCAGTTATCCACCTGAACTCTTTTTTATATATCTAACTGAGCAATCTTGCTTTTATAAAAAATACCTACTTTTTAGTTATTGTTTAATTAGTTTAACATGCTGTAATACACAGTTGAAAATTAATACAGGTCTAAACAATACACAACTTCAATTCTGTAAATTAAAAAAGATTATCCCTCAACATTGACCAGGATTCAAAACCAGGTGTTTTCTTAGTGCAGCCCCATAATGTCTTCAAAAAAACTATTTAAAAAAAGCAGTACCTCACAGCCTATAAACTGCGAATTACTGCAGTATACCCTGCACATTTTGAATGGCTATAATCAATGTGTACAGTATGTAAACCTTAAAAAAGAATATCGCATTCACAATATACTACACAAGTAGCAAATAGTACAAGAAATTGTTTTTTGTTCGGCTGAGTAATCTGGCTTTGTGAAACAGACACAGGATGTTACATTTGCTACAGTACCTCTACGCCTTATTGTTATTTTTATTATTATTATTAATTTAATATTGAATATACTTGTGACATGTAAAATAATAAAAAATAAACAAAGCAAACATTATTAAAATATATTGTATTTTATTAGTAGAGAAAGATTCTTTATCAACCTCAGGGGGCAATTTGTTAAAAGTTCAACTGGTGTGTTGGCTGGGATTACACCCAGGTCTTCTGCATGCCAGGCAAGAATTCTATCACCGAACCACCAATGCAGCACCTGCGTGCCTTTTAACCAAAATTAAAAACTAGAAGCATTGTTTTTTTTTTCCATTACAGTGTCAAGAAGCATTATATAGTACATATAACAATATATATCAAATATACAATGACAAATATTTAAGATAGCTGATGCTATTATTACTTACAGAGGAAATGAAACCAGATGTGTTTACTAATGAAACAATATTGTTTCAAATGGGCAGTAATGGTTAAAATCAAGAATTGACCAAACAGTTTAGTCAATAAGTAAAATAATTATTCTGAACCCCCAACTTGTAAGTGCTTTTTCCAGAAAATGCCAGAGCAGTTGGTAAAATTTGAGGCACGTGAATTCTTTGATCTCTGGCACAGCTTTGTTGAGAGGAGTAACAATCCAGGCACACGTGGTTAAACAAATATTTATTACAAAGGCAAAACACAAACTACACTACACACAACATACAACACATAAGTTACTTTATGTACAGTATTTACAAACAAGGCATTTCAGAGACCTACTATTCTGGTCACCCAAAAAAAAACAATAGATTGCTACTAAGCATTAAACCTTTAATATGCCCACAGAGGCCACACAAGAGATGAGTTGCCTTCTATTACAGTGCACTTAATTATTTTTTCCAAACTATCCTATTGAAAATTGATCAATCATGTTACTGTATTTTAATAATACAGATGATGATTTGAAAACATAGGTATTAGTTTTTATCCAGAAATGCTATGAACATTTATTTAAGAACGTTAAATGCAATGCAAATGCAAACGTATTTAATTAGGCTGTGCTGCAAATTTAACCATTATTGACATTCAAAAATATGATTGCAGTTTTACAATAAGAAATACTACGTGAAATCATGAATAATATTTGTAAAAAGCTGTTATGATATTTCTTGTAAGACCCAAATCTCTATTTGCAAGTTTAACATTGACGTTCCTGATACTATGGCTTATTGACTTGGCATGACAATGCTTGTAGTTTAAAGTACCTTTGAAAAGCTACTTTGATTTTTTCATTTCTTAAGCTGTAAATGATACGATTGAGCAAAGGGGTAAGGAGATAATTAAATCCACTAATGATGATGCATCCATCAGGAAGTATCCTTTCCACTCTCAATCCAATATACACTACAGCACTAGAAGCATAGCACAAAAAAACAACAGTTACATGTGAGGAACACATTGAGAATTCCTTCTTATGGCTCTCCATTATTTTCAGTTTCATTACTGATGCTATTATTCTGCAGTACGTCCATAAGATGTAAAGAAATGGGACATAGATTGACAGCATGGCAATTGACAGGGTGAAATTGACTTGAGCTGTAACATCACCGCAGGCTAATGACATTACACTATGATAATCACAAACAATGTGGAGGATCAAGTTTGATCCACAGAATGGCAAAGTGCTTGACAGTACTACTGGCAATAGAGGACCTAGGAAGCCCAGCATCCAGACTGTGGACATCATTGTAATACAGGCTTTGGTGTTGATTAAGTTGTTGTAATGCAGTGGTTTCACTACAGCAACATATCTGTCATAAGCCATTGCTGCAAGAAAGAATCCTTCAATAGCTGTAAATGAGATAATAAAGTACATTTGTGCAAACCAATCTGAGAAGGAGATTGTTTTATAACCTAAAAGACCCACTAGCATTTTGGGTATGATGAATGTTGAGATTAATATGTCTAAGACAGCCAAATTCCACAGAAAGAAGTACATGGGCACATGGAGTCGGTGATCCAGGGATATTAATGCCACGATGAGCAGATTACTCAGGAATGTGGCCAGGAAGAGGATGAGGAATATGACAAAGAGTGCAGTGTCCTGCTCCTGTAGGGTTGGCAGTCCCACAATGATGAATTCATAGTGAAGAGTGATGTTGGGTCTCCTCATGGCTCAATTCAGGGGTACCTTGGAGGTAATGAATTAACAGTAGATTATTGCATATTTACAAGAAGATCTCATAAAGTACAGATGCAGCCATTCAAAATGCGCAGCACAGACACGTACCGTGGGTAATTGTGACGCGCGATGACGCGCAATACCGCCGTACGTTATTGGTTGACCAACAGGGGCACTCGTGGTGCGTTGGTCGGTCGTAGAAAGATTTAAATGTCTTTACTGTGCCCATTTTAGTATTGAATATTTATATGGAATTTTACCACTGAAGGGAAATCTTAGTAGCTGAGCATAAAAAGAAGAGGAGCATAACACGTGTGAAGGCCATAAACAATATTAATTTTGGAACATAAACATACAGTATTACAGTATATGGCTGGTCTCGGTACTTTAAAGAAAAAATACACACCAGTATACCATTTCTCCCTAAACATTTTAAGCATCGAAGTCTTTAACTAACATGTGAAATAACGTGTATAAAAAGTGGTAGTTTTAAGCTTTTCTGCTAATATAATATGGAATCATGTATCTTTAATAACGATATAGTTATATTTATATACTGTGTTGTGCTGTGGTCTAGGTGCTGCGCTTGTAAACCAGAGATTGTGTGTTCAAATCCAGCTGGTGCCATGACTTTTCTTTTAACAAACATTTCTTTGAAAAAATAAAATAGCAATATTATGGATAATTAATTGACTTTTTACATTTCTAAATATCACACCATGTTCGAATCCAAGTCATTTTTAATAACAATGGGTAAACTGGGTAAACTATCACAAAGCTTTAGAGAACTTAACAATAGCAATATTATGGACAATCAATTGACAATAAAATATAGAAAAGCACATATTAAATTTGGGAAATAGTTTTAATATGTAAATAGTTCCCTGGTTCTGCACCCCTGGGTGTTTCTCTCTCTGGTCTGGGTGCGCGAGAGCTCGCTGGCAGGTGGTGATGGAGAGGAAAAATAAAGGCAGCTTTTAACTCCGCAAGTCTGAGTTTTTGGGTCCGTCCTATCCGAACCCGAAATCGTTACACTATCATTCTGTCCATCTAAAACCCGTTTTTATGTGACCTTTCAGAACACCTATCTGTTTTCTTCCGAGCACAATTTATGAGCACTCTGTGATTAAATTAATTCTCATTACATAATCATTCTCACTGTGCATAACAAGGAAGATTAATAAACATAAAGTTGTTTAATGACAATATAATGTTTACAATATAAACATTTACTGTCAAAATTTAAATCAACACTTGATTTAAAGACGATCTGTCAAAGTGCAATGAAATACAATATTGTTGTTGTTATTGTTGTTTTTATCCTGTAAAGCGTTTTGAGAAGCCACCTTTAAAGGCGCTATATAAAGGCGCTGATTCTTATGTAATGTGTTTTCTTTCTTCTTTTTTTCAGCATGTAATAAACCTATTACTTGATTCTTATGGATGCCCGCTTCCGCCGGGGATTAAAAAAAAAACATGGAATCACGTATCCAAGGAAATAGCAGTATAACTATATTCATGCACAAACAGTAGCATGTTACAGAAAGCGCTAAATTGCATTTTGAGTGCGGTTTTTGTCTTTTTTTAAATTAAAACCCAAAAGTCTTAATTCCATCTTAATTAAACGTTTAAAATACACGTTTCGAATAGAAATAAATCCTCTTCCTGGTATGTAGAACAGATCAGCAGGTCTTTTTTCGCCAATCAGAGGGGTTTCAGTTGGTGTCAGCCAATCACCATTCTGAAGCCTACCATAATCTCTGGTATAGGGACAACCCAGAATGCTGGTCTTGGTACTGTATTTCACAGAAAAAATACACACCAGTATTCTATTTCTCCTGTGTCCTGTCACAGAGCAGTAGGAAGTGCACCTCTGTCTCTATTTCTCCCTGCTGGCAGTGGGAGCACAGCCTGTCCTCTCTGGGTAACCAGGTGTTTCACACATAAAAAGTGGTTATTAACAATCGAAACCTGTTTTATTTATTTTATTTTTATTTAGATTAAGAGTTCCCGTCACCCCCATTTCCATTTAAATCACAAACCCGTGTTTAATTAAATGTCTTTATTGATTCACAATCTGGCAAGGCAACGTTGTTGCTGTTGTGAATGTCTGTAGAGTGTATCTTATTTTTAGTTTTGGAGCCAAAGGGTCTTGCAGATCATAATATTAAGTAACGAAGCAATTACCATTCTTTTCCAATGAAAGATGGGTTCCTTTCGCCATAGTCGGGAGACATAAGAAGCTTGCCATGCCCGGACTGTTACACTAACGCATTAGCATGTTAAAGCGATTCCATTGAGGAGCCGGGCGCAATAATTGCTAAAAGCCATTTGGCTGCAGCGAATGTGAATTCTGTCTGGCAATGTGAAAAAATAAAAGTATTTAAATCAAGATGGGGGGTAAGGGAGTCGTCTCTATGACACTCTCCCTTATAAACAAAACAAAAATTAAAAATAAGATACAATCTACAGACATTCACAACATAGACATATCTTAAAATATTTACATATATTGTTAAATTATTACTTTACATATATACTTTAAGTTACTGAAACAGCCAGTTAATAAAATCGTTGCAATTTTGTTCTCGTTTGGAGGTGTGGATATTCTGACAACAATTGATTTAAAGACAATCTGTCAAAGTGTAATGAAATACAATTTCGAGCGAGAGAGAGATTTTTTGCCCTCTGTCAAAAAAACCCAAATCACTCGGGGCAGAGACTCTGGGGGGATTATTGTGTGGTACAGAGCGGAGCTCAGTCACTCCATACAATTAGTAAAGAGAGAAAAATCAAGAGTTTGGCTTAAAATCAAAAGAAATATCATCCATACAGAAAATGAGGTTTTCCTGTGTGCTGTCTACTTCCCACTCTCAGAATCTCCCTACTACAGTGAGGGACTTCTCCCCAGTCTCCACACATGAGATCGGTCACTTCCAGGGCCAGGGAAACGTGCTGCTCTGTGGTGACCTCAATGCACAAACAGTCACACCGGCAGACTACACTAGCACACAGGGAAACACTCATGTATTTGTCTACATCTGCAAAAAGCTTTACTTTAACGATCATGCCATATTAACTTCAAATTACGTCAATCAGAAAGTTTTACAGTATTTGGAACAAGGCAGTGGTTCCTAGCTCTGCTCCCAGAGTAACACTGTTGTTAATTCCAGCTGAGTCTCAAAGTGCTAATTGTCCAGTCCTAATTGAAGACTTCATTGATTTGCCTAATTTTGATTAAATCAAGTTTATAAATATGTGTAAAAAAGAAAACAGAAATTAATAAGCCTGTGAAATTACATTGAAAACACAGAAATTAGATGGGAAAAACTAGAAGACATTTGTTTACTACAGAATCAGGGAACCACCTGATTACGGCATGCATACTGTACATGAAGAAATGTAATTTTATCACTGGCTATTCACTGCTTCGTTGATAGTTACAGAAAGATTGATTCTGAATACAACAGCTAACACTGAAATAACAGAAATCATAATTTCTGATTTGTAACTCTAATCAGTGAAGAAAGAAAGGAGTTTTATATGTCCTTTTAAACAACATAGACAGACAGAAAAGTAGAATCGAAACAAAGTTCTATCTCATAAAGTGATTTTTAAAATCCATATTTTACCATACTTCTGTTTGTTGATTTCATGAAACCTGAATTCTGTAGCATTTGTTGATTATATTATTACAGAAAGAATGTTCTTCCTTGATCTTTACTACTGTTCTAACAAATCCCTTATTGATCGTGTTTTCTGTGCATAGTAATGACTAATCAGAGACAGCAATAATGATCAAAACAAAGCACAACTACATCTGTCTTGTTTCTTTTATAAAGTAAGACAGTGCTTAATATATTCACTTCTTGCTATTCACAAATCAAACCAACATGAATCCAGGGGAATTTCAATGTGAACATATGTACAAATAACCTGACAAATTGAACTTATTCACTTTAACATCTGTGAACAAAATTCCAAAATTTAAAACTGATGTGAATATACTGTATGTTAAGATAATTTGATTCTAATAATTTAATATTTTAAGATATTGACTATATACTGTATACAAAAGGATCTTTGAGAACACCCTGCTCCTTATGCTGGAAATCTCTCCAAGACAAATATCTCTTATCTGACCTGATATTTTAATCTTTCTTACCTTTGGTTTTAAAATCTTTCTAATGTTGTCTTAAGAAATGGATAAAGTTATAAGAATCTCATGTGCCTAATTCTAATGGCATAAACTGAATTACCAAATTACCAAATCAGATCACCATATTTTTAAAAATAAAATGAAAACCAGAAAGCTGCAGGTATTAGTTAACAGTTAAATTGTGCAAGTTTGAAATACAATTCAGTGAATCACTTACCTAAAACCTGAGTCTATTCACTGTGCTCTTCAGGCACAGAACAAACCTGATGGACAAGAAATTCATCCTCTATTCTCTGTTGCTTTTATCAGCATCTATTCGCAATGACCCCAGAGGCCGCTTAGTGCAGAGCTATAACTGTAGCTCTTATTAATCTGGAGAGATTGAAAGTGAACACTAGGCCCAAAGGGTTAAGAAAAAGAATGAATCACTTAATAACAGCTAAATTTGTACAGATGCAGCCATTCAAAGTGCGCGTTACAGACACGTACCGCAGGTGACGTCGCTCAGTATGACGCAAGATGACGCGGGGCACCGCAGTACGTGATTGGTTGACCGACAGGGGCACTCGTGGTCCGTTGGTCTGTCGTAGAAAGACAGTAAACGTCTTTGCTGTGCCCGTTGTAGGTATTGAATTTTACCACTGAAGGGAAATCTTAGTAGCTGAGCATAAAAAGAATAGGAGCATACTGTAACGCGTGTGAAGGTCATAAACGATATTAATTTTGGAACATAAACATACAGTGTATAGCTGGTCTTGGTACTTTAAAGAAAAAAATACACACCAGTATTCCATTTCTCCCTAAACATTTTAAGCTTCGAAGTCTTTAACTAACGCGATACCGGAGTCAACAAGCATACTTTTAGAATTTGATTAAAAGGGAATATAATATGGAATCGCGTATCTAAAGAATTTAATAATGGTATTCGTGTGCTGCGACAGGGCTGTGTAGGGCTGTTTCGCCTGCCTGTTCATGTGAGCTGTCTTGTAGACGTGACTACCAGCTGACAGGTTGTGTTTTCGAATCCAGCTGGTGCTGGTCTTTTCTTTTAACAAACATTTCTTCGAAAAAATAGAATAGCGATATTATGGACAATCAATTGACTTTTATATTTCAAAATATCGCAACATGATCGATATTTGCGATATTTTGAACATATCTTCCCTTCTGACAGCGGTGCCTGCTTCTATTGTGTGTGTGTGTGCAACAGAGTAAATTTTTAATAGCGTTTTAAGCGAATAGGTAATTAGATTGCTCGTAAACCTAATCGCTTTTTCTACATAAACACAGCATGATTACTCTCTGAAAATGCTTTTCCTTTATTTTTAAAGTAGGCTCAGATTTCAACTATAGATCGTATTATTATAAACTTTCTTGGAAAAATGTATTTTATGTAAACCATGTTTGCTATTAATTCATTTAGGGCTAAAATACGTTCATTGTCTTCCAATCGAGTCGAGTTGACATTGGAAGCCTGCCACACCCGGACTGTTAAACCAACGCATTAGCACGTCAAAGCCCATTGAGGGTATTGAGCCAGTATTGGCTTTAGTATTCCCCCCCTCTCCCCTCAATTCAATTCAATTCAAGGTGTTTTATTTGCATGACAGATGGGTACAAGCAGTGTTGGGTATGTATATTGTAACGCTTACGGCAGACAGGCACTGTGTAACAGCCGGCGCACCAGAGCAGCGCACCGAGGGAGCGTCTGCATTTATAACTTGGTTTTTAAAATTAGTCAAGCAATATGAAGCATCTTCTTTTACTTTTGAGTCCCTTAAATACATTGAACACAGCTTTCTCACCACTTAAGATTGCTCTTGATACCATCCTTACACAAAGCAGAAGGGAGATTTTAGTGCCTGAGCATAAAAAGAATAGGAGCATACTGCAACGCGTGTGAAGTCCATAAACGATATTAATTTTGGAACTTAAACGTTCAGTATATGGCTGGTCTCGGTACTTTAAAGAAAACATACACACCAGTATTCCATTTCTCCCTAAACATTTTAAGCATCGAAGTCTTTAAGTAACGCGATACCGGAGTCAACAAGCATACTTTTAGAATTTGATTAAAAGGGAATATAATATGGAATCGCGTATCTCAAGAAATTAATATGCAATAACTGAGTCAAGGGACTCAGAGGATCCAAGGCTAGACTGAGTATAATAGGCTTCGGGCTTCTATTGTGACATCTACTGTAAATTACAGAAATGTTAAAAGTAAACAAAATAAAGTAACTAAAATGTGGTCTAAAATCACCCCTTTAGACACCCCTTTTACTTCACTGGTGTCAGATATGAAAGGCAATAGTCTCCCGTTCTGTCTGCTGTGTGTTGCAGCAGAGGGACTCCCTGCCGCTGAAAGGGGCAGAGTAACTTGCATGCCCTCTAGTACAGTTTACACATGCACGACTTTAAAAGCTAGCAAGACAGGTTTCGATTCACATTAGCTGGCGAGCCTTGTTAAAAAAACGAATGATAATGTAACATGCCACTGTTCATGAACAAAGTTATACTGAGATTTCCTAAGATACGCGATTAAAAAATAAATAAATTTACGGGATAAAAACAACCAGAACAGCAGCAACAACAATATTGTATTTCGTTGCACTTTGAAAACCAAGTAATAACTTAACTATACAGTACGTGCAAACGTTTCGTATGTTGCTGTCGTGAATGTCTGCGTACCCATAAGTATCTTATTTGCCTTGAGTCTGTCTACAGTATCTCTGTCCCACTACCCCCATCTCTCCCTCAATTCAATTCAAGGTGTTTTATTTGCATGACAGATGGGTACAATTCTTGTTGGGAATGTATACTTTGATATTTACACCCGGCGCGGCACCGAGGGAGCGTCTGCATTTATAACTTGGTTTTTAAAATTAGTCAAGCAATATGAAGCATCTTCTTTTACTTTTGAGTCCCTTAAATACATTGAAGCTTTCACAGCTTTCTCACCACTTAAGATTGCTCTTGATACCATCCTTACACAAAGCAGAAGGGAGATTTTAGTGCCTGAGCATAAAAAGAATAGGAGCATACTGCAACGCGTGTGAAGTCCATAAACGATATTAATTTTGGAACTTAAACGTTCAGTATATGGCTGGTCTCGGTACTTTAAAGAAAACATACACACCAGTATTCCATTTCTCCCTAAACATTTTAAGCATCGAAGTCTTTAAGTAACGCGATACCGGAGTCAACAAGCATACTTTTAGAATTTGATTAAAAGGGAATATAATATGGAATCGCGTATCTCAAGAAATTAATATGCAATAACTGAGTCAAGGGACTCAGAGGATCCAAGGCTAGACTGAGTATAATAGGCTTCGGGCTTCTATTGTGACATCTACTGTAAATTACAGAAATGTTAAAAGTAAACAAAATAAAGTAACTAAAATGTGGTCTAAAATCACCCCTTTAGACACCCCTTTTACTTCACTGGTGTCAGATATGAAAGGCAATAGTCTCCCGTTCTGTCTGCTGTGTGTTGCAGCAGAGGGACTCCCTGCCGCTGAAAGGGGCAGAGTAACTTGCATGCCCTCTAGTACAGTTTACACATGCACGACTTTAAAAGCTAGCAAGACAGGTTTCGATTCACATTAGCTGGCGAGCCTTGTTAAAAAAACGAATGATAATGTAACATGCCACTGTTCATGAACAAAGTTATACTGAGATTTCCTAAGATACGCGATTAAAAAATAAATAAATAAAAATTTGAATCTCCTGCGGAGCACATTCCATAAGAATCAGTGGTTTTACAGTATATATCGCCTTTAAAGGTGGCTTCTCAAAACGCTTTACGGGATAAAAACAACCAGAACAGCAGCAACAACAATATTGTATTTCGTTGCACTTTGAAAACCAAGTAATAACTTAACTATACAGTACGTGCAAACGTTTCGTATGTTGCTGTCGTGAATGCCTGCGTACCCATAAGTATCTTATTTGCCTTGAGTCTGTCTACAGTATCTCTGTCCCACTACCCCCATCTCTCCCTCAATTCAATTCAAGGTGTTTTATTTGTTTGACAGATGGGTACAATTCTTGTTGGGAATGTATACTTTGATATTTACACCCGGCGCGGCACCGAGGGAGCGTCTGCATTTATAACTTGGTTTTTAAAATTAGTCACGCAATATGAAGCATCTTCTTTTACTTCTGAGTCCCTTAAATACATTGAACACAGCTTTCTCACCATCCTTACACAAAGCAGAAACTGTCCGATGACTCACAGTACAAGTGGAAAGATTACAGATTTTAATCGTCTTTAATTTTGTCTTTAATTTTGCCTGTGGAGTGTATCTTATTAAGCTCTAAATTGCATTTTGAGCGCGGTTTTTTACTTTTTTTTAATTGCATTTTGGGCGCGGACAGCACATACAAGGGTTAATGAACTGCGCCAAGAAATTTAAAATAGTATTCTTTAGGTGTGAGGGTAGGAGTGGACCGCAGCAGGCATAATCAGCAAACCAGGAAAACAAAGAACAGGACAGGTGAGATGTGTATCCAGAAAGCGAGTGATCAGAAAAAGGAAATGGAAAACGCAGAAAAAGAAAACGCTTTACAGGATAAAAACAATAACAACAGTAGTGGCTGGGCAAACGATTTTTTTTATCGAAATACAAATTGAGATACTGTACTGTATAATGATGTGCATGAACAAAGGTATACTGCAATTTTCCTTAGATACGCGATTAATGCTTCGTAGGAGGAGGCGGTCTTTTCCTCTTGTCTAACAGTTTGTCCACAAACAAAACATTCCTGTTAGACAAAAGGAATTGAAAAAAAACAATTTTGTCAATGAAAACCGGTGTGTGTGTCTCTCCCTGCTGGATGTTCCTCTCACAAACTGCTGAATGAATAAAATAATTTTATTGAAAATGCGTTTGCGATTGTCTGGTATTTAATCTGGTCCCTTTTAACTGTTTTTCGATCTACTGTATTGCTTTGAGATGCCACTTTTAAAGGCGATATGTAAAATAAAGTTTTTTTTATTATTGTTATAGAGAAACATGATCAGATTTTCCCTGGTTCAGAAAAAAGATCTAAAGTGCTACACATAACTTTCTTAATTCGATGTATTTAAAGCAGTGAACTACTGTAGGTGTCACATAACATTCAGAAATACAATCACGTATTTGACAAATAAAAACGATTATAATCTAATCCTTCCACGTTTGATCCCAAAATCCCAAGAAATATAAATCTTGACGGGTAGAAAGCTATGCTGAAAGTTTATTAAGATGCTTAGAAGACAAAGATACTGTATCAATTTATGTTGCATTAGCCTGATTATGATTAAAAAACACATATAATTAAACACGCGTTTGCGATTTAAATCAGAACACGATTTAAATCAATATCGATTCCATATTATATTAGCAGAAAAGCTTAAAACTACCACTTTTTCACACGCTATTTCACATGCTAGTTAAATACTTCGATGCTTAAAATCGTTAGGGAGAAATGGAATACCGGTGTGTATTTTTCCTTTAAAGTGCCGAATCCTGGAATCTGACTGGCTGACACCCCTCTGAAGTGGTTACATAAAATCTGGTATACGGAAAAGAAAGCGTTGATAAATACAAGTGTCTTTTAATACACTCTTTGCTGTGCTCTTGAGGATCCTTGTGATATTTTAAGCTCTAGTTGAATGATAAGTGTCGCATTTTAAATCATTTTCGTAGTTAGAAATTATGAAACGCCCTGTTAAAAGCAAGGAAGTTTTTATGCCCGTTGAAGTAAAACAAAATGCCTGACAAAGTATGGCTTGGACAGATTCCAAGTGCTTGTACAAATGTGCTAAAGAAATTATACTTTGAGTATACAGCTTGTCTAAAGTCATCCATTATTAATACTATTAGTAATATCTTCAGTAAAGGCTTTGATGCATAAATATTTATGATAAAGGTAGGCTGTGTACTTTTGTCCAACTGAGCAATCTTGCTTTCATAAAATATACCAACATTTTAATGACTGATGATTAACATGCTGTAATACACAGTTCAAAATTAAAGGCTCAAATGCTGTACATGAGAGGTTAAGCTCCCCCTGGCGGTTTTACAAGGCGACGCCGGATAGTTAACCACGTGACACCACGTTAACTGCGTCATACCGCGTGATACTGTGACACGCCCACCGGGGTATGCCGCGAAATACCTCACGCATTTTGAATGGCTGCATCTGTACTTACTAGGGAAATTCAGTCTTTGATACATGAAGAGAAATGTATAGGGCATCATTTAACACATTTTTGTGAAAACATTTATTTTGAATTTTTTTGTAGAAAGTCTTAGATAACAGCTGAAAGTTTGAATTTAGTGGCCTTTTAACAGAATATTAATCAAGGGTTTGTCTAAAAGTGTGAGTAAAGAGGTCAACAAGAGCATGGTAGACTTCAATTCAACACAATGACTTCAGATTATGAATGAATTGTTCTAGAAATGCAACATACTTGCAAACTGAAATATATTGAAAAAGGCACATACAGTACATTAAAAACATAAATTTTAAAGTTGATGTTTGAATCTGTCATTAATGTATCATTTATTTATTTGTCATTTATTTTGGGGTACAGTGTGATGTACCCAAATACTACCTGAGTGTGCCTTAGAATGTGCTCTATCCATATAATAATTTTCTGCTTTAACTGTGCAGTGTACATTAAGCAATATTTTTCTCCTCAGAGGCCTTAAAGGTGAAAGAGCTTTGACAATATTTGTTGGGTTCTTGCTGAATGACACCCTGGAGTCAAAGGTAGAGACTGCGGCAGCAGGGGAGGCTTCTGGTCTTGGTACTCTTGCTGCTGCATTTCCCAGTGGTGTCACCAAAGTAGCTCACAGCTGAGAGCTACAGTATATTCAGGAATCAGTGAACTGGAGTTCATAATACTTAAGAAGTTAATACTAAAAAGGCAAATTCACATATTTATTTTTTTACTATAATGAATTATTTAGATATTTCACCAATTATGGATCTTGATGTACTGTAGGCAGGTAGACAAGTCCTGCCACTTTTAAGGTTGCATGCTTGTTAGAAACAGGTCAGCTGTGAACAGTATTATTTAAGTGGTCAGGGTGACATTTCTTTTGTAACCTTCAATATGCTTGTAGGTTATACATGAATAATGCCTTTCCTCTAATCATAGCTAAACCTTCTGAATGGAGTTGTGATGCCTATAAAGTGTTTAAACACAAAAGCATAAACATGCTTATTCTACCACATTCTCCCCTGTATTTAGTTTTAGAGTTTGTAACTGGAAGTGGAGATGAAAAATATACAAACCACAATACTTAGTTGATATGGATATGACAAAAAAAATACTGATTCTGAAAATGGCAATTCTAAAGGTAAAAAACACCTCGTCAGTGGGTTGAGCTGGAAATGGAGCATCTGAGGGAGAGTTGAGTTCCTAAAACTACGTATTGATTGATCCCAACAGGATACCCCTGATTGTTCTAGATCTTTGTGGACCTGAAATGATTGGTGAGTAGAAGGTTTGGAAGAAGACAACAGGAGGTTGAGTAGCGCTGTGGTAGCAGGCCTAAGTTTGGAACTATAGATGCAAGACTCTGAAATGAAGGGCAGTAAATTCTAGGAAGGTGTGTTTGATTCAAGAAACTGTAGTTCAGGTTAAGTAAATGTCAGACTGAGGATGATCCTGTGTTAAGAACTCCATAAAACCTGATGTCACATATGTGTACATTCATTTTTTTTCTAACCAATTCAACGAATTTACGGTCATAGGGGAGCAAAAGCCTACCCTACCACCAACAGGTGCAAGGCAGGATACAGCCTGGACAAGATGCCAGTCCATCGCAGAGCACACAGAGTTACCAACACATACATGCATATACTCACACCTAGGAATAATTTTCCCAGAAACCAATTTAGCTACTAGTAGGTTTTTGAATTGTGGAGCAGGGAAATCTTGGGATTTGTTACAGAAGCTACATTATCTCTCTGTATCATGACATTCAGTGTTATGACTCCTCAGTGTTGTTTGAGATTCCTGCACACTGATGAAATTCAGTGATGCAACTCTTAGTCAACACATCATCAACACTACAAAAATGCTTTTCCTTGTTTGTGTCCTCTCAATGATTTATCTAATTTTTAAATCAGAATAGGTGCATTACAGTACAAATGATAAGAGCATACTGTTTCAAATGGGGGGTTACGAAACTGGTGAAAATCAGGATTTGACTGAGCAGTTTAGTCAATAATTATTTATAACCCCCAACCTGTAAGGGATTTCTAGCAATATACCTGAGCAGCTGGTATAATTAGAGGCATGTGAATTATTTGTTCTCTGGCACAGTTTTGGTGAGAAGAGTAATATCAAGGCACATGTGGTTAAACTAATATATAAATATTAATGATCACAAGACTACACTACACACAACAAAATATACAATGCACAAGTTACTCTATGTACAGTATTTACAAACAAGGCATTTCAGAGGCCTAATATTCTGGTGATCCAGAAAACCCCAGATTGCAACTAAGCATTAAACTATTAATGCCTACAGAGGCCACATAAGAGATAAGCTGCCTTCTAACTAAATAAACTGTGACCTGCAATTAAATCTCTCTCTCTGCTCCCCGGATGCGGGAGCCGCAAAATAAACGGGAGCCTATATCCCTGTCCATAAAAATGCACCCTAAGCAGGAAAGACTTTTCTAATTGAGGTACTGTATCTTGTACCCAGGAAACCCAAGTTCTCTAAAAACATAGAATAGCATGCTCTCTCTAGCAAGATTCAAATACTTAGCTCCAATCAGGTTTGGTCTGGATGATCATGAAGTGGGGGCTCTTGAAAGAACCTTACTTCTTTGCCTGTCTGGAAATGTAGCCCTCTGTCGTGCCTGCAAAGGTGGGAAGTGGGTAATGTGTTATAGGCTATAGTGGATAGAGGTTACTTAAATATAAAGTATACTCCCTCTACATCCCTGCCCCACATTCCATCACATGACTTAAATGTATAAGTGTCATATTCTAAATGTATGTTCATATCCTTCCCTCTCTGCCATCTTCAACCTATCAGCACTTCCCTGATTATCCTCCATTACGAATAGGGGGTTCTGACACCTTATTCTCACGGTAATGTTGACATTCTGTACAATCAGAATAGTTTTGCAAATAAATCTCAATAATTCAGATATCTCTTATTCTCATCTTCTTAATCAGGGTTTTTCCAAACTGCTGAAAGACATTAAGGGCAGAAAACTGAGACACTGTGAAAACAGCATCAGGAGTGGAAATGTCCAAATTATATAATATTAAAGTAAAAACATATACCGTTTTGAAAACAAGTTTATTCATTGTGTCAGTGAAACGCGCCTCTGAAATGTAGTTTTTTAGAGATGCAGTTCTCCTGTAGAGATATGAATTACAGTTCAGAATTGCTTTGAAAAAACCCCACAACCAAATGCACAAAAAAGTACAATAAATGACTGACAAATTGCTGTAATTACATACTAATCCCAATAAGTCTGTACTGGGTATTTTATATTAATGTGATCTGTAACTTTTTATAGGCTTAAAATTACATATATCATTATTTTTTGGTTACATATGCTAAAAACAGCAGACCTTACAGGGTATAGTATTGAAAAGAGAAGGTAGATCTGATACCAGATTTTCAGATTTTGTGTAAAACTTCTTATCTGGCAGACTATTGTTATTCCAGATTTGCTTTGCACACAGTAAGCATTATGTTTTCAACAAGAAAAGACAGTGACATGAAGTCCAAATGAGCGCTGACAAAGGGAATGGATAATGCTGACGTTCTTCCAGGAGTATTGTGTTTACTCATATCTTCCATTGTCAGAATTCTTTTTGGTTTTCATTTGTTGTTTCTTAAAATTTGAAAATGACAAGCAATCACATGCTTAATGTGGTCCACTATTCAATTTTAATAGATTTCTGTTAAACACTAAGGCTTAGCAATAAGCCTTTCTATGAACCAATTATTCATGCTACAAACCCTACAGTGTACTGTATATATTTGTCTCAATGATAAGAATGAAAACTCAGTCTGAAAGGTGGCCACAAGCATCACTGACATGAAAAGCTGAGGTAATCCTGGTAAATTGAATTTGAACCTTGGTAAGAATGTTGAATGTCTAGGTGCTGACCTGTTGTTGAACCTGGAATAAATTAACAATAGGATGTTACCTGTTTTACAGCCTGTGCACTAGAGGCCATTCAGGACTGTGTGTGTGTGAAACAGCAGCTGCAAAGCATTTCATAAATTGACATACAATATCAATAGTTTCCATGAAAGAGATCAAAATAATGTCTTAAAAAACTTTCATATTTAATATAGAACTTAAACAAGTGCATACAGTAAGTATATCTAACAACATTTTAGAAGCATCTGGTATTTTTATAAAATCACAGAATGTAATTTATTCTTGCATATTGTTACACATTTGAAAAAAAGCATATTGATAAGAGTTTCTGGTAAAGATTATTGTAAATTGTTACTGGAAACCTACCATTTCTTAGCACGGATTCTTGCTGTATTGGGTCAGTGAATGTCAGGTATTAGTCACGTACTAGTTAGTATAAGGACAGTATTGTAATGATGCACTCTTGAGGTGAGATTCGTAGCGAGATCCAGGGACGTAAATGAGAGGCAGCTGATTCAGGGAAGCCACAGAGGTCACAATAAGTGATAAGTTGCCTTCTTAATAAAAGCAATACAATCTGGATTTACAGATGCAGCCATTCAAAACAAGTGGGTGATACTGCATTATTTTCCCGTGCGCTTGACGCAGTATACCGCAAGTTACGGTATTAATACTGTATGTTCTCGCATAGCACCGCATGATACTGCAAATAAAATAGTAGTATCCTGAATTTCCGCAAGGTGGAGCTAATAAAGCTCAACCTCTCATGTTTGAGCTGTTGCCATCAAAGTCTTTACCGAAGATATTAGTAATAGTATTTACAGTATAATGAACGACCTTGGACAAGCTGTAAACTCAAAGTATTGCCCTGGTCCACATTCTTTTTTTCATTGACCGTCTTTGTAAAAGTAACACCACAGCATTTCGTTGATCCAATTACGCATTTGTTTCCAATCATGCAAAGTACAGTAATTTTTGAGACTCTCCGATTCACCATGCCTTTCACATGCTCATAAAAGATATTGATTTAGGAACATGTATACTGTACTGTATACAATATGTATATGTATATTTAATGTCTTTACTGTGCCTGTTTAAGTATTGAATATTTATATGGAATTTTACCATAACGTGTGTGAAATCCATAAACAATATTAGTTTTGGAACATAAACATATTATGTAAACTGTATATGACTGGTATTAATAGTTTAAATAAAAATACACACCAGTATTCCATTTCTACCTAAACATTTAAAGCATTGAAGTCTTTAACATGTGAAATAACGTGTATAAAAAGTGGTAGTTTTAAGCTTTTCTGCGAATATGCTCGATACCGGAGTCAACAAGCATACTTTTAGAATTTGATTAATAGGGAATATAATGTGGAATCGTGTATCCTATAACCTAACCTATAACCTATAACTTGATTCTTATGGACGCCTGGTCCCGCCAGGGATTAAAGAAAAACATGGAATCGCGTATCTAAAGAAATAACAGTATACAGTAACTATGTTCATGCACAAACAGTAGCATGTTACATTATTAATTTGGGTGTCTCCTCTTGCCAGAAAGCGCTAAATTGCATTTTGAGTGTGGTTTTTGACTTTTTTAAAATTACAACCCATACATAAGCTGATACTGTTTAGACTTTTAATTATTTTAAACTGTATTACAGCAGCACAATACACAGTGCAACGTAAATCGCTACCTTTGTCTTCTGTGTAATAATGTTCAAAAGTAGAACATTTTTCTAAATGCAGCACAATGCACAGTGCAACGTAAATCGCTACCTTTGTCTTCTGTGTAATAATGTTCAGAAATAAGAAATTAGATTGCTCATAAATGTGCCTTATGATAAGGTTGTTTAATGACAAAGTATTGTTTATCTCATGGCTAGATAGTCAAGTCTAGCCAAAAAGAGAAAACATAGACTTTATTTAAACTCCAGCGAAAGTATTCATGGTTTTTAATTACCATACGTTTATGGCACAGTACATGACTTTGCTAAAATGTATTTAAAAATAAAAATGATTACAAACGCCAGCGGAGAGAGAGAGACACACACACAGTTTTTCATTGTCAAAAAGTAATTGTTTTTTACTTTGTCAGCACCCAGACAAACGCAAACGTGTTTTTAATGAAATGCTTTTAATCATTCTTAATCAGACTCACATTCCCGAATGTCCCCCGCCCCGGTCAAAAAAGGAAAATTTTAGTAGCTAAGCATAAAATGCAGAGGAGCATAACGAAGGTCATAAACGATATTAATTTAGGAACTTAAACATATTATGTAAACTGTATGTTGCTGTTATTGGTATTTTAAATCGCTAAACAGTAACCAGCAATCACTATGAGTTTTCTTTTAACAAAAACACTTCTTTGAAAAACTAAAATAGCAAATATTATGGACACTACAGTATATTGACATTTTTTATATTTCAAAACAACACATGTTCGTACTGTATGCACAGTACACAGCGGTACTGCAGGTTGAACTGTAGGGCGCAAATCCACCTGAGCCCAAAAGCATTCGCCTGGTGCAGCACGGTTTTCATCACTCTCTGCGGAAGTGCTGGCTGAGACGAATTTCTTCATTACACAGTGAAGTCAAAATTCCGGGATGTGCCTATATTAGTACACTGGGCAAACGTTCCGAGGTCAAATTCTTCCAGCACGGGGGTACCTTTAAAGGGGAGACGACGGCACCGAAAATTTTTGGTGCGCCCTCTCTTTAATTTTCAAAAGTAGAAGGGGTTGAGTCTTCCAGCGGGAGGGAGGAACAAGCTGCCCAGCCGAGTGGAATGTTACAGAACCCTAAACAGACAATACACACTAGCCGAATATTTGACCAAGATATCCAGACACAGCTGTATGAGCTCCACCAGTAAAACTCAAAGTATTACGCTGGTCCACACTATTTGTAACGACTTTATTTTTTCATCGACAAAAAGTAACATGCACCACAGAATTTTGTTGATCTAACTAACAAGGATGGGACATTAGCTAGCCAATATGATAAAGGAATAACTTACTTTTTTGTTTATTTCTTTAGCACATTTATTTTAACATTTTCAGCGATTGTACAAGCACTGAAAAACTGTTCAATCCCTAGTTGGTCGGGCATTTTCTTTTACTATAACAGATATAGAAACTCCCTTGCTTTTAACAGAGCGTTTCATAATTTCTAACAACGAAAATTATTTAAACTGCGACACTTTTATCATTCAATGAGAGCTCAAAATATCACAAGGATCCTCAAGAGCACAACAAAGACAACAGAAAAAGATATGTGTACTGTATAAGATACTGTCCATGGGAATCCAAGCTTTTTTATCCACGCTAAGTAGTCTTTAAAATTTCTTCATTACACAGTGAAGTCAAAATTCCGGGATGTGCCTATATTACACTGGGCAAACGTTCCGAGGTCAAATTCTTCCAGCACGGGGGTACCTTTAAAGGGGAGACGACGGCACCGAAAATTTTTGGTGCGCCCTCTCTTTAAAGCCCTGGCCAAATATGAAGACAGTGCGTACAGTTATAATTCAAACTGAATTAAAACTGCACATCCCAGTTACCATGGTGGTGCTTGTGATCATTGCGTTTAACCAACGAAACAGGGCGAAAAATCAGTCACATGACTTTGGGGCTGAGTTTCAAAAGCTTAACCTATCAGCAAGACAGCAAAGACATTTTTCCAAGAAAGTTTAGCCTTTGTCACTAATGAAACCACTAAAGACATAAATATAGAAATGGACAATTAATTGACTTTTATATTTCTAAATATCACAACATGTTCGAATCCAAGTTATTTTTAATAACAATGGGTAAACTGGGTAAACTATCACAAAGCTTTAGAGTACTTAACATTTTTATTATCATCAAATTGTAAATACGACGTTTACATTGGCGTAATTAATTTTTCACTTGAGTGTATGGAGGATTGTGAGAGCAGACCCCCCCCTCTTAGGCTGCGCAAATGATTTTTTCCATTTTTATTAATAAATGGAGGCTGTATGCATTACAATATAAACATTTACTGTCAAACTTTAAATCAACAGTTGATTTAAAGACGATCTGTCAAAGTGCAATGAAATACAATATTGTTAATGTTGTTGTTATTGTTGTTTTTATCCTGTAAAGCGTTTTGAGAAGCCACCTTTAAAGGTGCTATATAAAGGCGCTGATTCTTATGGAATGTGTTTTCTTTCTTCTTTTTATTCAGCATGGAATAAACCTATAACAGTACTTGATTCTTATGGATGCCCAGTTCTGCCGGGGATTCGAAATAAAACATGGGATCGCTTGTCTAAGGAAATAGCAGTATAACTATATCCATGCACAAACAGTGGCATGTTACATTATTAATTTGGGTGTCTCCTCTTGCCAGAAAGCGCTAAATTGCATTTTGAGTGCGGTTTTTTACCTTTTTTAAATTACAACCCATACATAAGCTGATACTGTTTAGACTTTTAATTGTTTTAAACTGTATTACAGCAGCACAATGTGCTTTTTCACGAAACCTCCTAGAGTAACGAAATGTCTTGCGTTGTACAGCTTTTCAGCTAAATATATTTATTGCTTACACCTGACACTTGAGGTGCCCGACAAAAACCGGTTGAACAGCTCTGTTGGAGGTTTGCAGATCAGATCAGATTCCTTTGCCCCCACAGAAAGACAGACTTATTAGTCGCTATTCACCGCGCGGCGAGCAGCTCCAATTTCAGGCGTAAGCGATAGATCCCAGTTTAGCCAATCTTGTTACAGCATGTTACAGTTTACTATTATTAACCATATTCATTTTAAGTGCTTAATGCCATTTTTTGACCACGCACGAATATTCTTATGTCCATATCTTCGTAAGGGAATCAGTGCGAATTTTAATACTAATTAAATGACCGCGGGCACTTTCCACCCCCTCTGACAGCAGGAACATAACTCATTCTCAGCTCAGCAGCTCATTACAATATAGGGTGCTCGAATCTTTTGCTGCCTTTTGCTGCCTCACAAAGCTTTAGAGAACTTAACTTTTCTATTATCGACAAATTGTAAATACGACGTTTACATTGGCATTATTAATTTTTCACTTGAGTGTATGGAGGATTGTCAGCTGTCACTGAGAGCAGTTAATTAAATGTATTTTTTGATTCACAATCAGACAAATGCAACATAAATTGTTATCTTTGTCTTCTAAGTATCTTAATAAACTTTCAGCATAACTTTCTCCCTGTTTAGATTTATTTTTCTTGGGATTTTGGGATCAAATGTGGAAAGATTAGATTGTAATTGTTTTTATTTTTTAAATACATTTTAGAAAAGTGTAATCTATACTAAAAAGCTGTATTTATTTAATACCACTCAATACTTATATTAATGGAGTTTAGTTGATACTGTTTAAACTTTTATTTTAAATTGTATTACAGCATTGTACACATGCTTAAAAGAGAAGAGCGAAAACGCAAGCCTTCTTCAGGTGTGAGGGTCTTCTGCTCAGAGTGAAACGCTAAAATGTAATGTAGGCTCTGAATGGGTTCAATTATGATTTGGGCTTCATTATGGTCCCTGCCTTTTCTTTCTTCCTTCTAAACTAAAAATTAGACACGAGAAGAGGCTCTGGTGAAATTTCTCTTTTTTTAATTTCTCTTTTTTTCTTGGAAAAACATCTTACCTGCTGCAATCCGGGCACAGAAGGATTAAAAGAAGCCAGACAGGCAGGGGGAAGAGTGAGTTCTAAATAAAGAGGTATCCAGGTAACAGTGAAGGTAACAGCCGCAGACGTGGCCTACTTAGCCAGCCAGGGTTACCGTACTCTCCCGGAAGAGGCCCACCAGTAGATAGCGCTCCAGGCGTTGCTCTGGGCCCTGGCGCCGACTGAGGTGCAGCGCCACTTGATGCTGGCTGCGCCGGTCCCCTTGGATCAGGCCATGGCTCTGGCTGAGCAGGCTGATGCCGTATTCGAGGAGACCGGTGGGCACCAACGGAGGGGTGCACGGGGAATCAGATGGGGAGGAGACGGCCAGCGCAGCGATGCTGCAGGAGCGACGACGGCTGGTCATCTGCCACTGCTGTGGGGAGAGGGGGCACATCGCACGGGAGTACCAGGCGCTGGAGCCCCAGGGACTCTGGAGGCCGTCGGGAAACAGGAGCGGGGCGGCCTAAAGGGGGGAAGGCCGCCCTTGAGCGACGCTACCCCACTCCGGAAAGCCAGAAGGAGCGCTTCACCCTACCTGCTGCCGTGGGAAGGGTTGGCCACAGCCGGGGCTTATTTCTTCCCTGCCTCATCGAGGGCAGACCCTGCCAGGCCCTCGTCGACACCGGTTCGACCATCACCCTGCCAGGCCTGGTGTCCTGCCGGGCACCAAGGCAGCTTGACCCCCAGGGCGCTCACTGTGCACTTTGGGGCTGCGAGGGTGAAACACCCCTTCTGCAGTACCTTGCCCCAGTCCGTGAGGACTGTATCCTGAGGTTGGACTGGTTGCAGCAGGTGGGTTCCTTCCTGAGTTCCCTCCTCCCTCTCTCAGTAGGATTGGGACCTGTTGTGATATTTACATATACTGTAGGCATGATGTAGACAAATACGTGAGTATTTCCCTGTGTGCTGGTGTAGTCTGCCAGTGTGCCTGTTCGTGCATTGAGGCCACCACAGAGCAGCACGTTTCCCTGGCCCTGGAAGTGACCGATCTCTCTGTGGAGACTGGGGAGAAGTCCCTCACTGTAGTAGGGGGATTCTGAGGGTGGGATGTAGACAGCACACAGGAAAACCTCATTTTCTGTACAGATTATATTTCTTTTGATTTTAAGCCAAACTCGTGACTCTTCTCTCTTTACTAATTGTATGGAGTGACTGAGCTCTGCTCTGTACCACACAATGATCCCCCCAGAGTCTCTGCCCCGAGTGATTTGGGGTTTTTTGACAGAGGGCAAAAAACTCTCTCTCTCTCTCACTCGCCCTCCCCCCTGTGTATTGTCTGTTTAGGGTTCTGTAGTTCCACATGGCTGGATAGCTTGTTCCCCCCTCCCGCCCCTCTCTGTGTACAGTAGAGCCTCCTGTCCTGAGTGGTGGAGCTTATACAGCTGTGTCTGGAGAGATTCCAGGGTATCAGCTTCAACCACACGGCTGGGCAGCTTGTTCCCCCCTCCCGCCCTTCTCTGTGTACAGTAGAGCCTCCTGTCCTGACTGGTGGAGCTCATACAGCAGTGTCTGGAGAGAATCCAGGGTATCAGCTTCAACCACACGGCTGGGCAGCTTGTCCCCCCCTCCCGCCCCTCTCTGTGTACAGTAGAGCCTCCTGTCCTGACTGGTGGAGCTCATACAGCTGTGTCTGGAGAGGGAGAGGGAGAGGGGTGCGGAGCCAGGGAACTATTTACATGGAAAATGGGTGATCTCCCCAGACTGTATGCCCGTTTCACTGTGGGACAGCTTTAAAGGCGCTAAGACTTTTGGGTTGTAATTTAAAAAAAGACAAAAACCGCACTCAAAATGCAATTTAGAGCTTTCTGGCAAGAGGAGACACCCACATTAATAATGTAACATGGTACTGTTTGTGCATGAATATAGTTATACTGCTAGTTCCTTGGATACGCGATTCCATGTTTTTTTTTTAATCCCCGGCGGAAGCGGGCGTCCATAAGAATCAAGTACTGTAATAGATTTATTCCACGCTGAAAAAAAGAAGAAAGAAAACACATTACATAAGAATCAGGGCCTTTATATAGCGCCTTTAAAGGTGGCTCATCAAAACGCTTTACAGGATAAAAACAACAATAACAACAACAACAACACTATTATATTTCATTGCACTTTGACAGATCGTCTTTAAATCAATTGTTGATTTAAAGTTTGACAGTAAATGTTTATATTGTAAACATTATATTGTCATTAAACAACCTTATGTTTATTATTAATAATAATAATAATAATAATAATAATAATAACAATTGCTTACACTTATATAGCGCTTTTCTGGACACTCCACTCAAAGCGCTTTACAGGTAATGGGGACTCCCTTCCACCACCACCAATGTGCAGCATCTACCTGGATGATGCGATGGCAGCCATAGTGCACCAGAACGCTCACCACACATCAGCTATTAGTGGGGAGGAGAGCAGAGTAATGAAGCCAATTCATAGACGGGGATTATTAGGAGGCCATGATTGGTAAAGGCCAATGGGAAATTTGGCCAGGACACCGGGTTTACACCCCTACTCTTTTCGAGAAACGCCCTGGGATTTTTAATGACCACAGAGAGTCAGGACCTTGGTTTAACGTCTCATCCGAAGGACGGCGCCTGTTTACAGTATAGTGTCCCCATCACTATACTAGGGCATTAGGATCCACATGGACTGCAGGGTCACCTCTCCGTCACCACATGCCAGCGAGCTCTCGCGCGCCCCGACCAGAGAGAGAAACACCCAGGGGTGCAGAACCAGGGAACTATGTACATATTAAAACTATTTCCCAAATTTAATATGTGCTTTTCTATATTTATTGTCAATTAATTGTCCATAATATTGCTATTGTTAAGTTCTCTAAAGCTTTGTGAAGTTTACCCAGTTTACCCATTGTTATTAAAAATGACTTGGATTTGAACATGTTGTGATATTTAGAAATATAAAATGTCAATTAATTATCTATAATATTGCTATTTTATTTTTTAAAAGAAATGTTTGTTAAGAGAGAAGTCATGGCACCAGCTGGATTTGAACACACAATCTCTAGTTTACAAGCACAGCACCTAGACCACAGCGCTACACACAAGGTCATATGAGGAGTGGTGAAAAAGCCCTACACAAACAGTATCAACAGACATTGTACAGCGTGTACTACTGTGTTGCAGTATATTAATATAATTATATCGTTATTAATTTCCTTAGATACGCGATTCCATATTATACTAGTAAAAAAGCTTAAAACTACCACTTTTTACACGCTATTTCACATGTTAGTTAAAGACTTCGATGCTTAAAATGTTTAGGGAGAAATTGAATACTGGTGTGTATTTTTTCTTTAAAGTACCGAGACCAGCTATACAGTATACTCTATGTTTATGTTCCAAAATTAATATCGTTTATGGCCTTCACACAGATTACAGTATGCTCCTATTCTTTTTATGCTCAGCTACTAAGATTTCCCATCAGTGGTAAAATTCCATATAAATATTCAATACTAAAACGGGCACAGTAAAGACATTTAAATCTTTCTACGACCGACCAAAGCACCACGAGTGCCCCTGTCGGTCAACCAATCACGTACTGCGGTATTTTGCATCATCGCGCGTCACGATGCGCTGGCCGTAGCCAATTACCCATGGTACGTGTCTGTGCCACGCACTTTGAATGGCTGCATCTGTACAGTAATTCTCTCTCTGCAAACCTGGATGGCACAAAATAATGGAAGCCTATCTCCCTATTCTAAAAATGCACCCATAAGCAGAAAAGATGTCTCTAACTGAGGTATGTTTTACCTAGGAAACTAAGTAATTAACTTAATTAACTAGGTAAACCAAGGTAAACAATTGTTTTTGATTAGGGAACCCCTTGCATGTCAGTAAAAAGCCCCTCCTGTCACGATCGCTAACCCCTCCTCTTAAGGGCGCTCCAGCCCTTCCTTGTTTTCTCCCATTGTCTGCACCTGTTCCTTATTCCCGCTTCCCCTTAAAAGCCAGATGCGGACTTCACTCCTGGTTCCTCATTGAACTCGGCTTCGTGAGAGCCCGGGGTCCTGCTGCGTCTGGCTCCGTTATGGTTTTAACCTTCTGTTCCTGATTCCCTGCCCCGCCGGTCCCGACCTGGCTCATGCTTTTAACCCTTGGATGGATCTCCTGGCCTTGGACTCTACTCTTCCTTTTGAATTCCCCATTTGGACTTTGGCTTTGTTTGTTCGCCCAGACTCACTTCCCCAGAACACCTGCTCACCTCGGACACGCCCCCCTGTATCCAGACCCTTTCCTGCATGACTTTCTCCCTAGTGTATCTTCACAATTCCGGATCGCGTCGTCTGCATAGGGCCCGAAAAGAACTGTTCGTGACACCTCCCCTTTGAAACTGGAAATGTTTACACTGCTAAGTGTTACTAGCTTTACCTAAACTCTTAGAGACACTATATGGTCTATTATAGTTGTAACAATATATAAATATTTCAGCTCAATCTCTGTTACATATTCAACATGATTTCCCTGATACTATGTCTTATTGACTTGACATGACAGTGCTTTTAGTTTAAAGTACCTCTGAGCTGCCGCCTTGATTTTTTCATTTCTTAAGCTGTAAATAATTGGATTGAGCAAAGGGCTGAGGAGATAATTCAGCCCACGAATGAAGATGCGCCCATCTGGAGGGATCCTCTCCACTCTCAAACCAATATACACCATGGTACCTGAAACATAGTACAGAAAGACAACTGTCAGGTGTGAAGAGCATTTTGATAAGGCCTTCTTCTGGCTCTCTACAATGTTCAGTTTCATTACTGATGTTACGATTCTAAAGTATGTAAACAAGACATAAAGAAAGGGGAAATAGATTGCAAGCATTGTAATTAACAAGGCAAGATTGACTTGAGCTGTAACATCACCACAGGTTAATGACATTAGACTCTGATAGTCACAAACAATATGTAGGATAAAGTTTGAACCACAGAACGGCAAAGTGTTTGCCAGTACTACTGACAATAGAGGAGTTAGGAAGCCCAGCACCCAGACTGTGGACATCATTGTAATACACACCTTGGTGCTGATTAAGGTGTTGTAATGTAGTGGTTTCACTACAGCAACATATCTATCATGTGCCATGGCTGCAACAAGGAATCCTTCAATAGCTGTTAAAGAGATCAGAAAGTACATCTGTGCAACGCAACCTGAGAAGGAGATGGTTTTATGACCTAAAAGACCTGCTAGCATCTTGGGTACGGCAGATGTTGACAGTAGTATGTCTAAGAGAGCCAAGTTCCAAAGGAAGAAGTACATGGGCAGGTGGAGCCGATGGTCCAGGGAGATTAAGACCATGATGATCAGATTTCCCAGGAATGTGGCCAGGAAGTGGATGAGGAAGATAACAAAGAACACAGTGCCCTGTTCCTGTAGGATTGGTAGTCCTGTGATGATGAATTCAGAGTGCAAAGTTATGTTGCTGCTCATGACTCAGAAGTCACCTCAGTAGGTACCTTGGAAGAAGTTGAAAATTATATTGAATTAGAAGGAGATCTCATAAAGAATTGTAATTTATTATATTTATAAGGTAAAAATGTTTTTTCATATGTTATTATTGTTATTTATGTTTATATACTTTAACATATACTGCCCTGACAGAATGACAGAATACCTCTAAAATGACAAAGGTTGCAATGCATTATTTTAAAGCCCTAAGTACTGTATGATAAATATTTCTTATTTTTTCAATATATTAGAGCAACATAGTGACAATAAGGTTAACAGAAGTGCCTCACTGCTCCTTCTTCTAGGTTTGGACCTTGTCTGTGAAGTGTACATGAGACATACTGTAGCACTGTAAAATCTACTTCATTTGGGGAATTTAATAAAGAAGAGGAAATGAAATTCTGTGAATGATTTTTTATATTTATTAAAATTTCTGTATTTAACTATTAACATACAGTATTCTTACAGTGATATGTTCATGGACACCTGAATCCTGTAGAATTTAATGATTTAGAATTATAGAAGCAATGTTCCTCCATTTTTCTCACTACTTTTCTAGTATGTCCCTTACTGATTTTGTTTTTCTTATGCATAGCAATGGCCATAACCTTTCAAAGACAAAAACAAGTAAATAGTAAATATGGAGCAAAATATTACCTGTTATCTTTCTTTCATTGCATAAAACAGTGATTAATACTGAATATTTGCTATCTGCTTCACATATCAAAAATACATGATATTTAAATACCTCCGAGGCATTTCATTGTGAACACAATCACAAGGAATAGCCACATATTTATCTAACACTTATTTACTTTTCTGTTTGGTTATTGCCTGTACAACCATACTGCCACTATTTATTATTTACTGTTTTGTAATATACTGTCTATATTATGTGGTGTTAAATGTTGTACTGTACATGTTCTGAGAGAACAGCAGGAACAAAAATCACAATGTACATGCACAGTACATATGGCAAATAAATGCATATCTGTCTATACAAATTGTCCAACTGAAACCATTAATTTTAATTTCTGATAAATAAACACCATTAATTTCAGCAAAGTGTTCCAAGAGTAGCTGTTTTGAAACAAAGCTAATGTGATAATTTGTCAAAAGAAGTGGATGCTAAGAATAAAACATTTTAAGATAATGACAATATATGCAAAACTGTCTAGGATACGCTTTGTCGCTTATAATAGAAATTTCTTAAAGAGATTAAAAAGGAACGCCAGAAGAGAGCATGTGCAATAATCAGATCTTTGAATATGTATCTTGTCTGACTTTCTAAAGCTCTCTTTAAGTAAAGGACAAAGCTATAAGAATCCAAAGTTATTTTAAATTTCAGTTTACATACAGTAATTTGAATTGTATAAACTAAATTTGCAAATGATATTAATATATTCATTTAAAAGACAATGAAAAACGAAAAGCTTCAGGTAACTATTATGAACTGAATATTGTACAGTAAGTATGAAATACAGTTCAGTGTGTCACTTACCTGAACCCAGAGTCTGTTCTCTGCTCTTTCAACACAGGATACATCTGATGGACGAAAAAAGTTTCCTCTCATCTTTGTTGTTTTTATGGGCAGCTCTTCATAGTGACCCCAGAGGCCACTGAGTGCAGAACAGTACTGTAGGTGTACAGTAGCTCTTATTAATCCAGAAAGCGAGACAGAGACAGAGACAGAAAGCATTCACTAGAAGGAACAGGCCCAAAGGGTTAAGAGAAGGAATGAATCTCTTAATGAAGAGCTAAATTTATACTTAAACTTTTATGATGGAAGTTCAGTCTTTGAAACAAAAAAAAATATATAGAGATAGGCCATTATTTAACATTTTTTTTAGTGGGAACATTTATTTTGAATGCTTTTTAGAAAGTTTAAGAAAACAGATGAAATATTGAATAACATTTTTAACAAATCTTTTAACAAGTATTAAATAGGTTTTGTTTCTAAAGGTCTGAGTAAAGAGGTTAGTAAGATCAGGGTAGACAGTACTTTAACACAGGAGTTGTCTCTACACAATGACTTCAAATTATGAGCTAGATTGTTCTAAAAATGAAACATACAGATGCAGCCAATCAAAACGAGTGAGTTAAGCTGTGGTAAAATGAGGTGGGCGTGTCCCATCACAACGCATCATAAAGCATCATATCACGTCATACCGTAGTTATAATAATAATATCCGGAATCACCTTGTAAAACCGCCAGATGGAGCTAATAAAGCTTAACCTCTCATGTACAGCATTTGAGCTGTAGCCAGAAAACGCTTGGTTTCGAATCCTGGTCACTGCTGAAGGACAATCTTTTTCCAATTAAGAATTTAAGCTGTATACTCTTTAGACTTTTAATAATTTTAAACTGTGCATTACGGCATGTTAATCATTAAACATTAAAAAGTCGGTATATTTTATAAAAGCAAGATTGCTTAGTTGGACAAAAGTACACAACCTACCACCTTTATCATAAATATTTTAATTATGCAGAAATATTTTATGCATCAAAGTCTTTATCGAAGATATTACTAATAGTATTAATAATGAATGACTTTGGACAGGCTGTAAGCTCAAAGTATTACCCCTGTCCACTTTCTTTGTAACTGTCTTTGTAAATGAAATTTTCATTGGCAAAAAGTAACACCGCAGCATTTCGTTGATCCGATCAGGTATTTGTTTCCAATCATACAAAGTAAGTTTTGAGAATCTATGATTCACTATGCTTTTCACATGCTCATAAAGGATATTAATTTAGGAACATAAACATATAAACTGTAAATGGTATATGGCTGGTATTGGTATTTTAAAGAAAAAATACACACCAGTATTCCACTTTCTTCCTAAACATTTTAAGCATCAAAGTCTTACATGTGGTTATGTTGTAAACGTTTTTACATGCTCCTTCTGACCATATTAAGTTTATATATTTTGTGAAAAGTGATAGTGTTTTAACCTTTTCTGTGAATTTGCTCATTATCAGCGTAAACAAAAGCATACTTTTAGAATGTGATTAACAGGGAATGTAACATGGAATCACGTATCTAAAGAAAAGTATCGGAAGTATCTAAAGAGCCAGCTTGCTAACGCGATGACGTCACCGCCTTTCCCTCTGAATAGCTAGCAGGGACCTCAGCCAAAGAGCTGAGGAGAGATCTCCCTTTAGCTCAGCTGGCTGACACTGCTGGCAGTGACATCAGAGGTCCGCGTTTGAGCCCCCAGCTGATTACTGTATTCCACTTTCTTTGTAAACATGTTTTATTTTTAATTTGACTCATTCACGCATGATGAATCATGATCTTGACATGCAGGTGTGGAGCTGTGCAGGTCTGAAGTAGAGTTAACAGTAAGTTGTATGTCCCGACAAATGGTACAGATAAACAGATATTAATAACAGTGAATAATTTCAAACTGCTACTGATATTATTACTGATGATAAATATTATTGACACTATATTGTCATTACAAACATGTATGCAATTTCGGCCATAAGGCCTATGCATTACTGAAGCTGAAAGTTTAGCCTTTGTCACTAATGTAACCACTACATAAAAATGTAAATATGCAAACTCCATTTCATTTTGTCTATTGCTACAATATCGACAGAAGTGCAGTTACAAGGAACATGTTTTTCATTGACAAAAAGTAACGCCACACTTTCTTGTTTAACTGGGTTGTTTTGTTTTTGAACAGACTGTTAATCACTGTAAAACACAATGCGCCAGGAAATGTGTTAGACGCATTAATGCAATTCCATTGAAAAGCAGGGCATGATTTTCTCTCCAAGCCACAGCGGCAGACAGTAGATAATTGTTTTTTTCCTTGATTTGCTGATCTGTAAGCTTGTTGAGTGCAGTGAATGTGAGTTCTGTCTTGCATTGTCAGATTTTGAATAAATAAAAGTATTTTATGTAACACGCATTTGCGATTTTAATCAAGATGAGAGAGAGAGACAGAGAGAAAGAGAACTTATTTCTGTATGGAATGCGTGTTTAGTTTACAAAATTAAAGTGTTTCAAATGTTTAATTGAAAAGTAAAAAAAATCTTACAGCTTACAAAAAGATTCAAAGATGATCACAAGGAAGTGTATTGCCATGTATAATGGTCTAACCCATTACCCCTATTTTGATTAAAATCACAAAATCATGTTTAATTAAATGCCTTAATTTATTTACAATCTGACAATGCAATGTAAATTGTTATCTTTGACTTCAAAGTCCCTTAATTAACTTTAATCATAGCTTTCTTACCATTTAGATTTCCGTACCATCGTTAAAGCAGGAGCGTACTTCCTCATGGGATCACCATGGAAAGATTAGATTGTAATCATTTTTTAATACATTTTAGAAAAGTGTCATCTATACAAAAAAGTTGTATTTATTTAATACCACTTGATAGTTATATTAATAGAGATAAGCTGTCTAATTCAAGTTGTATACTGTTTAGACTTTTAATCATTTTAAACTGTATTACACTTCGAGGTTTATTTATATAGCTGGTAGTATTGCTGTATTAAACATATATATATATATTTATATCATTGCAGTGAAGGCCATATAAACATTTGTCAGTCTGTCCATGGGGGGAAGGGGGACTGTCTTTCATTGGAAGGTTCGCCTATTCTACTCTGAGAATGTAGAGGGGAGCAAAAGTGCCCGCGGTCATTTTTTTCACTGACAAAGCTGTGTTGTGTTAACAAAAACTACAGTATGCTTAACAGCTGACCTCCTAAAGTTACGAGACCATTTGCTTTATGTTCAGTTAGATTTAGATTCATAGCTGATCATGAGGTGTAAGAAATCCCCAATGAAGAGGTATGCTGATCCTATGCAGACGCAGGAATAGGTAGATATCGAGACAGGTGTACAATTCGGAACATCAGGCGAGGTCGTGGTCGAAAGGCAAAAGGAAGTTCAAAATCCATGAAATATTAAGAGAGGCAAACAATCCAAATCAGAAGGTGAGGTTTAAGGTTGAGAGGCAAAAGGGTAGTTCAGAATCCAGGATAAGTATTGTAAGCGAGGTTGAAATAACTGCGGGATAGAGCTCTCTATGAGAAGACTCAATACCGAGCAGTGGGAAGTGGGTTTGGATGGTATAAATAGTGTTGCTTACCGCACGGTAGAGTGTGTGCTGATGGATTAACACATGCAGCGGCACTTGTCATTATTAACTGGTACTGGTTAGTTCTCTTATGAGTTGACCTCCGCTGGCTGGTGGCTGTGACAGTACCCCTCCCCTCATGGGCAGCTCCCGACACCTGAGATGGCCGATCAGGATAGTCCCTGTGGAAATTGCTGGTTAGCATAGGGTCCAAAATATCCTTCTCCGGAACCCAAGATCTATCTTCGGGGCCATAACCCTCCCAGTCAGCTAGATACTGAAGGGTACCATGGTGCCACTTGGAGTCGAGGATCCTGTGGACCGTATACACCGGGCGCCCCTGAATGAGACGCGGGGGTGGAGGGCGATGTTGGGGAGCCGCAAGGAGCGAACGGTGGTAGGGTTTCAGGAGGGAGACATGGAAAGACGGGTAGATTCTGAAGGTGGGAGGAAGTGTGAGACGAAAAGTGACCGGGGTGATCCAAGAGAGAATCCGGAAGGGGCCAATGTACCTAGGACCAAGCTTCTTGGAAGGCAGGTGTAGCGGTAGGTTCCTCATGGATAACCAGACTAACTGTCCTCTCCAAAAATGGGGAGCTGGTCTGCAATGCCGGTTAGCGAATTTGGCCTGATGCTGGGACAACTTGGTGAGAGCTGTCCTAGCCATTCTCCAGGTCCTCTGCAGCTTGGAAATATATTGTGTACCGAAGGCACAGCCGTATCCGGAGAGGTGTCGGGGATGAGAGTAAGTTGATATCCTAATGAACAGAGGAAGGGAGAGAGACCTGTGGAGGAGGAGGTAAGGGAGTTGTGGCGTATTCTGCCCAGAGAAGCAACGACGACCAGTCATCCTATGAAGTGGAGGTGAAGGTTCTAAGGTTCTTTGGTTAGTCCTTTCCACCTGTCCGTTGGCCTCAGGGTGATATCCAGAAGTCAGAGATACATGGGTCCCAAGTGCTTGACAGAAAGCCTTCCAAAAGGCAGAAACAAATTGAGGGCCCCTGTGGGAGACCACATTCCTGGGCAGACCATGTATCCTGAAAACCTGCTGCACAGTGTCGCCATTTCCTGGGTTGTGGGCAGTGCTGAAAGAGGGACAAAATGGGCTGCTTTGGAAAATCAATCAGAGACCCCCATGATTACAGTACGCGGAGGAACTGTAGTTCTGTTAATGCACGTCTGACCTGGTCCTCAATAGAGCAGTGAATCGCTGCCACGATTCTGTTGGATGAGATGATTGGTTCAGACGTGTACTCCAGGTCCGGGGGGTCATGGAGCCAAGAGAGTGCATCAGCCTTCCCATTCTTGGAGCCAGGCGTATAGGTGATAACAAAATTAAAAAGAGAAAAGAAAAAAGACCAACGGGCCTGACACGAGTTGAGGTATTTGGCAGATTGAATGTAGGACAGGTTATTATGGTCCGTGATAATGACAAAGGGGTGGTGAGCTCCCTCCAGCCAGTGTCTCCATTCTTCGAGGGCCAGCTTGATAGCTAGGAGTTCACGATTACCCACGTCATAATCAACCTCGGTGGGAGAGAGCTTCTTAAAAAAGAAGGCACAGGAATGTGGAATGTGCTCTTCTCCGTGGAGCTGGGAGAGGACTGCACCAACCCCATGGGCAGAGGCGTCAACCTCAACAATGAAAGGCCGGGAGGGATCCGGGTGCCGTAGGAGTGGAGCTGAGCCAAAGAGATGCTTCAGGTGTAGGAATACCTTATTAGCTTCGGGGTTCCATTTACCCAGGCCAGGTCTGTTATGGGTCAAGGCTGTGATGGGCGCTACGACGGAGCTAAAGTTCCTAATGAAACGCCTGTAAAAATTGGCAAAGCCCAGAAAGTGTTGGATCTGCTTCAGATTATGAGGGACTGGCCAGTCATTAATAGCTGCAACCTTAGTCAAGTCCATTTCCACTCCCAGGGGAGAAATGATGTAGCCCAAAAAGTATGTATTAGAGACATAAAAGACTCACTTCTCCAGCTTAACGTAGAGTTTATTGTCGATCAGTCTGGACAACACCTCCTGGACGTGGCGGACATGATCCTGAGGGGTGGTGGAAAAAATCAGAATGTCACCCAGATAGACCAAAACAAAGTTACCAATAATGTCCCTAAAAATGTTGTTCATGAAGGACTGGAAGACCACCGGGGCATTAACGAGGCCAAAGGGCATGACTTGGTATTCATAATGCCTATGCGTGGTTATAAAGGCCGTCTTCCACTCATCCCCTTCAAGTATTCTGATTAGATTGTAAGCCCCCCACATGTCTAGTTTCGAGAAGATGGAGGCTCCCTGTAAGGACTCCAAAGCCACTGGAATTAGAGGCAGGGGGTAGCGATGTTTGACCGTAATGGAGTTCAGCCCTCTGTAGTCAACACAGGGCTGCAAGGAGCCATCCTTCTTCCCAATGAAAAAAAAAACGGCACAGGCTGGGGATGAAGATGGGAGAATAAAGCCTGAATCCAGGGCCTCCTTTATATAGTCTTGCAGGGCTTGATTCTCTGTCTGAGTTAGAGGGTCCTTTGGGTGGGAGGGTTCCTGGCAGCAATTCTATTGAGCAGTCGCAAGTGCGGTGAGGGAGGAGCGAAAGAGCCTTCTGTTTATCAAAGGCTTGTTTCAGGTGCACATATTGGGGCGGAATGGTAGAATGGGAATTACTGCAGCAGAAACCTTGACAGGGGGGTGACAACAATTGTTACGGCAGGCATGGCTCCAGGCAATGATCTCGTTCCTGGCCCAGGAGATGTGAGGATTATGCTTTCTGAGCCAGGGAAGACACAGGATTAGAGGGTAGGCAGGTGAATCCAGGAGTAAAAATGAAATATTCTCCGCATGCATGGCCCCGACCATGAAAGAGAGGGGGATGGTTTGCCAGGTAATCTGACCAGGAGCGAGCGGAGATCCATCCAATGCTTGAATGCTGACTGGGGGTGACATGGGTGCCAGAGGAATTTTCTATTTTTTAGCAAAAGAGGCATCTACAAAGTTCCCCTCTGCGCCTGAGTCAACAATGACTGACATGGGAAGGTGAGTATTAAACCATGAAAGCTCCGCCGGGAATAGAGACCCAGAAGAGGCTTGAGAAAAAACGGCACTACCTTAGCTGTAGGCTGCGTGAGGGCTCGAGGTGAGTATGGTGGTCTTGAAGGACAAGCAGCGAGCAGATGATCTGATGCAGCGCAGTACAGGCATCGTCCCTTCCTACGGCAGCTTTCCTTTTCTTGTGAGGAAAGATGTGCATGAGGCAGAGCAGGCAGTGAAAGGGAGAGATCCCTCAGGACGCACAGGTCTGCATCCAGGGTGTCTCTGCTCTCCGAAACTTAATGCGGGTGTCCAATTTGACAAACTGAGTGATCACCACTTCAAGGGACTGGGTGTGGATTGGCATGAGCACCAGATGATCCTTCAAGTCCTCTGAGAGACCCTTACAGAAGAGGCAGACCAGAGCCTCGGGGTTCCAGGCAGACTCCACAGCGAGGGTTTGAAATTCGACCACGTAATCCTGTAGTGGTCTGTTGCCCTGGTGAAGCGCAGACAGCTGAAGGTGAATCAAGTCCGGGTTGTTCTGAGAGAAGCACACCTGGGGCTGGTCCGCAAAAAGACGAAAATTGGAGAACTGAGCAAGACCGCTACCTAATCCAATGCCTTGCCTGTGAGCAAGGAAAATGCAAATCCGATCTACTCCCGAGAAGCAGGAAAACGCTCAGGATGCAACTGAAATGCCAGATAGCACTGAGCAATAAAGCCTCTGCAGCCCACTGGATTAACGTCATATTTCTCAGGGGGAACAAACGGTAAGGTTGGGGGAGTGGTGGGTGGGGCCATGGGTGGCAGAGGCTTGGGAAAATGACGTTGCAGGAGTCGGTGTGGGAGCCAGGGATACAGGAGGAGATGAAAGCCAGGTGACGTGGTTAGAGAGGTGCTGTACTGACAATTGGAGCTGGAAGAGGGCTTGGGAGTGATAATGGAGGAAGGAGCGAAAAGCTTGAGCGTCTGCGGGATCCATCTTGTGGCTCGGTATTCTGTAAGGAATCCCCAGTGAAGTGGTATGCAGATCCTATGCAGACGCAGGAATAGGTAGATATCAAGACAGGCGTACAATCAGAAATGTCAGGCGAGATCGTGGTCAAAAAGGAAGTTCAAAATCCAGGAAATACTAAGAGAGGTGAACAATCCAAATCAGAAGGCGAGGTTCAAGGTCAAGAGGCAAAAGGGTAGTTCAGAATCCAGATGAAGTATAGTAAGCGAGGTTGAAATAACTGTGGGGTAGAGCTCTCTATGAGAAGACTCAATACTGAGCAGCGGGAAGCGGGTTTGGACAGTATAAATAGTGCTGCTTACCGCATGGTAGAGCGTGTGTTGATGGATTAACCCGCTGCTGGTACTGGTTAGTTCGCTTATGAGTTGATCTCCGCTGGCTGGCGGTCATGACACGAGGAAGAAAAATCACCCGTTTTTCACGCATAAAAAGTCCCTTTTTTCTGTCTTTTTTCACCCACTGCAATTCTGATGTTAATAAAACGTGTTTACAAAGAAAGTGGAATACAGTAATACTGCCAGTTATATAAATACATATACAGTATTTAGATCTTTAAATTAATATCATTATAATTTCTTTAGATACTAGATTCCATACGTGATACTAGATCTTGTTTATATTAAAGTTAAATTACTGGGCAGTGGCTAGCCTCAGGACAGCAGTGCTAGAGCACCACAACTTCGTAACACTCGTTTTTCCATACTGTAGTTTGATTTTTTGTGTAAACTGTAAGCTTAGTTGTAAGGAGGCTGTAAACTGTAAGCGATCCAGAGGGAAGGGGGAGCATGAAACTGTTACCTGTCCTGGATAAAGTGGTAAGAAAATAGGTGGATTTTCACCTGTGAAAAGCTTTCCAATTTTAATTTTGTAAACGGTCTGTAAACTGAAAATTTATATAGGAGACACGTGTATTGCCTCTTTTTACATTTGGAAGAACATTCCGATCTTAATGAGACACTGAAAATCCGAAGCTGTTAACTTTACTTCAGAGCTACACACCTCCACACCTGCAAGTCAAGATCATGGTTCATCATGCGTGAATGAGTCAAATTAAAAATAAAACCTATTTACAAAGAAAGTGGAATACATTAATCAGCTGGGGACTTAAACCCAGGCCTCTGACGTCACTGCCAGCTGTGTCAGCCAGCTGAGCTAAAGGGAGACCTCTCCTCAGAGGCTGAGGTCCCTGCAAGCTATTCAGAGGGAATGGTGGTGATGTCATCGTGCTGGCAAGCTGGCTCTTTAGATTCTTTTGATACTTTTCTTTAAATACACGATTCCATATTATATTCCCTGTTAATCAAATTCTAAAAGTATGCTTTTGTTTACTCCGATAATGAGCGTATTAGCAGAAAAGGTTAAAACATTATCACTTATCACAAAGTATATGAACTTAATATGGTCAGAAGTAGCACGTAAAAAAAGTTTCAAAATAACCACATGTAAGACTTTGTTGCTTTAAATGTTGAGGAAGAAAGTGGTATACTGGTGTGTATTTTTTCTTTAAAATACCAATAGTAGCCATATACAGTTTACATAATATGTCTATGTTCCTAATTTAATACCATTTATGAGCATGTGAAAGGCATGGTGAATCGGAAATTCTCAAAACTTACTTTGTATGATTGGAAACGAATATGTGATCAGATCAACGAAATGCTGTAGTGTTACTTTTTGTCAATGAAAAAATAAAGTATTTTTGTTTACAAAGACAGTTACAAAGAAAGTGGACCAGGGTAATACTTTGAGCTTACAGCCTGTCCAGGGTCATTCATTATTAATACTATTAGTAATATCTTCATTAAAGACTTTGATGCATAAAATATTTCTGCCTATTAAAAATATTTATGATAAAAGTGATAGGTTGTGTACTTTTGTCCAACTAAGCAATCTTGCTTTTATAAAATATACCGACTTTTTAATGTTTAATGATTAAAATGCTGTAATACACAGTTTAAAATTATTAAAAGTCTAAAGAGTATACAATTTAAATTCTTAATTGGAAAAAGACATTCCTTCAGCAGTGACTGGGATTTGAAACCAGGCTTTTTCTGGAGACAGCTCAAATGCTGTACATGAGAGGTTAAGCTTTATTAGCTCCACCTGGCAGTGATTCTGGATACTATTATTATAACTGCGGTATTATAAGAAATGACGCGATAAGACGTGTTTTGATGCAATATGCCCACCGTGTTTTACCGCAGTGTACCCCACTCATTTTGAATGGCTGCATCTTTAAGTATCTTGTCTGATTTTCTAAAACTCTCTTTAAGTAAAGGACAAAGCTATAATAATCCCAAGTTATTTTAAAATTAGACTGACCTAATTATAATTGTATGAACTAAATTACCAAATTATATCAACATATTCATTTTAAAGACAATGAACAACAGAAAGCTTCAGGTAACAATTAACAAATGAATATTATAAGTATGAAATACAGCTCAGTGAGTCACTTACCTGGACCCAGAATCTGTTCTGTGTGCTCTTTCAACACAGGATACATCTGATGGACAAGAAAAGATTCCTCTCATCTTAGCTATTTTTATTGGCAGCTCTTCACAGTGACCCCACAGTGAATATTTATGAAGAAGGTGGAATACTGTTGTGTACATTTTTATATTTAGTTACCACTACCATCTGCTGTGTGTACATTAGGTATGTATTACATTATACTACTGCTTTTATTTTAAGCTACCAAAATTTACCTTTAGATTTTCTGTATGTGGCTCTAAACCAGAAAAGGGCACATCACTTATAATAACAACCTCTTTTTTTATATCCAACTGAGCAATCTTGCCTTTATAAAATACATCTACTTTTAAGTTAGTGTTTAATTAGTTTAACATGCTGTAATACAGTTCAAAATTAATAAAAGTGTAAACAGTATACGTTGTAAACGTATAGTAAAGTACGTAGTTTACATAAAGTATTCAAAACCAGGTGTTTTCTTAGTGCAGCCCCATAACGTCTTCAAAAAAACTATTTAAAAACAGCAGTACCCCACAGCCCATGAACTACGAATTACTACAGTATCCCCTGCACATTTTGAATGGTTATAATATATCTTTATGTGTACAGTATGTAAACCTTTAAAAAGAATATCGCATTCACAATATGCTACACAAGTAGCAAATAGTATAATAAACTATTGTTTGTTCGGCTGAGGAATCTGTCTTTGTGAAACAGCCATAGGATTTCACATTTGCTACAGTACCTCTAAGTCTTATTGCTATTTTTATTATTAATATTAATTTAATACTGAACAAAATGTGAGATATAAAATTAATAAAAAATAAACATAGTATACATTATTAAAATATATTGTATTTTATTATTAGAGAAAGATTCTTTATTATCTTAAGGGGGCAATTTGTTAAAAGTTCAACTGGTGTGTTGGCTGGGATCACACCCAGGTCTTCTGCATGCCAGGTAAGAATTCTATCACTGAACCACCAATGCAGCACCTGCATGCCTTTTAAACAAAATTAAAAAAAAAAGCATTTTTAAAATTAAAAAAAGAAGCATTGCTTTTTTTTCCATTACAGTGTCAAGAAGCATTATATAGTACATATAAAAATCTATATAAAATATACAATGACAAATATTTAAGATGGCTGATGCTATTGTTGCTTGCAGAGGAAATGAAACCAGATGTGTTTACTAATGAAACAATATTGTTACAAATGGGTGGTAATGGTGAAAATCAGGAATTGACCAAACAGTTTAGTCAATAAGTGAAATAATTATTCTGAAACCCCAACTTGTAAGTGCTTTTTCTAGAAAATGCCAGAGCAGTTAGTATAATTAGAGGCACGTGAATTCTTTGTTTTCTGGCACAGCTTTGTTGAGAGGAGTAACAATCCAGGCACACTTGGTTAAACAAATATTTATTACAAAGACAAAACACAAACTACACTACACACAACACACGCCACACAAATTACTTTAGGTATAGTATTTACAAACAAGGCGTTTCAGAGGCCAACCATTCTGGTCACACAAAAAACCAATAGATTGCTACTAAGCATTAAACCTTTAATATGCCCACAGAGGCCACACAAGAGATGAGCTGCCTTCTAACTAAATACAATGCACCCCGCAGTTAAATATTTTTTTTTCCAAACTATCCTATTGAAAATTGATTAATCATGTTACGTTAATAATACAGATCATGATTTGAAAACATAGGTCTTAGATTTTATCCAGAAATGCTATGAACATTTATTTAAGAACATGAAAAGAATGTGAAAATGTATTTAATTAGTCTGTGCTGCAAATTTAACTATTATTGACATTCAAAAATATGTTGATTGCAGTTTTACAATAAGAAATACAATATGAAATCATGAATAATATTTGTAAAAATATTTGTTGTTATGATAGACCCGAGTCTCTATTTGCATGTTTAACATTGACATCCCTGATACTATGGCTTGTTGACTTGGCATGACAGTGCTTTTAGTTCAAGTACCTTTGAAAAGCATCTTTGATTTTTTTCATTTCTTAAGCTGTAAATTATAGGATGAAGCAAAGGGGTAATGAGATAATTAAATCCACCAATGATGATGCGTCAATCGGGAGGAATCCTTTCCACTCTCAAACCAATATACACTACAGCACCAGAACCATAGCACAGAAAAACAACAGTTACATGTGAGGAACACATTGAGAAGGCCTTCTTACGGCTCTCCATAATTTTTTGTTTCATTACTGATGCTATTATTCTGCAGTATGTCCATAAGACATAAAGAAAGGGGACATAGATTGACAGCATGGCAATTGACAGGGTAAAATTGACTTGAGCTGTAACATCACTGCAGGCTAATGACATTACACTATGATAATCACAAACAATGTGGAGGATAAAGTTTGAACCAAAGAATGGCAAAGTGCTTGCCAGTACTACTGGCAATAGAGGACCTAGGAAGCCCAGCACCTGTAATACAGGCCTTGGTATTAATTAAGTTGTTGTAATGCAGTGGTTTCACTACAGCAACGTATCTGTCATAAGCCATTGCTGCAAGAAGGAATCCTTCAATAGCTGTAAATGAGATGAGAAAGTACATTTGTGCAAAGCAACCTGAGAAGGAGATGGTTTTATGACCTAAAAGACTTTCTAGCATCTTGGGTATGATGGATGTTGAGATTAATATGTCTATGACAGCCAAATTCAACAGAAAGAAGTACATGGGCACGTGGAGTCAGTGGTCCAGGGATATTAATGCCATGATGAGCAGATTACTCAGGAATGTGGCCAGGAAGAGGATGAGGAATATGACAAAGAGTGCAGTGTCCTGTTCCTGTAGGGTTGGCAGTCCCACAATGATGAATTCATAGTGAAGAGTGATATTGGGACTCCTCATGGCTCAATTCAGGGGTACCTTGGAGGTAATGAATTAACAGTAGATTATTATTTATTTACAAGTAGATCTCATAAAGTACTGTAAAGTATACTGACATATATTTTAATTTTTACTACTTTACTGGAAAAAATGACAGAATACCCCTGAAACAACAAGAGTTTGAATGCATTATTTTAAAACATGAATCCTATATTTACTGACTTTTATCAATATTATAGGGCAACATGGTGACAATAAGTTTAACGCTGTTGCCTCACTGCTCCTGATTTTGGGACTGGGCCATGTCTGTGGAGTATACATGAAACATACTGTAGCACTCTTGATTTTGGGTAGATTAATAAAGAGGGGACAAAATTATATTTATTTCATTTTTGTATTGTGTGTTTAACACCTTCTTATTGTAATACTGTAATTGAGGGCAGTTATTATTTAAGTACAGTAACATTTAAGAAAATCACAATAATTCTTCTCTTATATTTGTGCCACACATATACAGTACTACAATTTTCTTGCCCTCTGATTTAAGTGCTCTTCAATCTTAATTTCAGGTTGTATTGAAACCTAATTATCTTAATTTAACACTGAATGATAATTCTGATAATTAATGAGTCAGACATTATTAGTTGTTAAGGTCTTTATTTAGCTCTGAAGATGTTCACTGCAAAACCAAAATGCAACACCTTGTTTCCCTGCATTTTGTTGCATGCTAGAAGGTTATTTAACTTGATAACAATTCAGAGATCAGCACTTCATCCACTAAGAAACTCAACTATACTACAGAAACACAAAGGTTAACATTATTACAGAATTAATGCTATTCAAGACCTTCTGCTTTCATTTTGGTTCAGCATAATAAACCGGCCATCTGTATTACCGAATAATAATCTTATCAAGGTGCAAATGTGGCAAATAATGACAATGATTCAACTACCATCACAAAGTGAATGGAGCAGGTGAGCCATTGTATTACAAATTGAATGGTTATCAGTTTGACTTCTGTGCAATTTCATTAATGCTTTATCTTAAAAGTGGCCTCCAAGCACAGGACCTTCAGTCTGACAAAATAAGTTTATAAATATGTGTAAAACGAAAACAGAAATCAATAAGCCTGTGAAATTATATTGAAAAAATAGAAATTAGATGGGAAAAACTAGAAGACATTGGTTTACCACAGAACCAGGGAACCACCTGATTAGGGAATGCATACTGTACATGAAGAGATGTAATTTTATCACTGGCTATTCACTGTTTCTCTGATAGTTACAGAAAGATTGATTCTGAATACAGCAGCTAACACTGAAATAATAGAAATGCAGAATGACTGATTTCTAATTCTATTCAGTGAGAAAAGAAAAGAGTTTTATATGTCCTTTTAAACAACATGAACAGACAGAAAAGTAGAATCAAAAGAAAGTGCTATCTCATAAAGTGATTTTTAAAATACATATTTGACCATACTTCTGTTTGTTGATTTAATGAAACCTGAATCTTGTAGCACTTGTTGATTATATTATCACAGAAAGAAAGTTCTTCCTTGATCTTCACTACTGTTCTAACAGATCCCTTACTGATCGTGTTTTCTGTGCATAGTAATGACTTATCGGAGACAGCAATAAAGATCAAAACAAAGCAAAACTACATCTGTCTTGTTTCTTTTATAAAGTAAGACAGTGCTTAATATATTCCCTTCTTGCTATTCACAAATCAAAACAACATGAATCCAGGGGAATTTCAATGTGAACATATGTACAAATAACCTAACAAATTGAACTTATTCACTTTAATATCTGTGAACAAAATTTCAAAATTTAAAACTGATGTGAACATACTGTATGTTAAGATAATTTAATTCTAATAATTTAATATTTTAAGATATTGACTATATATTGTATACAAAAGGATCTTTGGGAACACCCTGCTCCTAATGCTAGAAATATCTCCGAGACAAATATCTCTTATATGACCTGATATTTTAATCTTTCTTACCTGTGGTTTTAAAATCTTTCTAATCTGGTCTTAAGAAAAGGATAAAGTTATAAGAATTCCATTTGCCTAATTCTAATGGCATAAACTGAATTACCAAATGAGATCAACATATTTTTTCAAAGAAGATAAAAACCAGAAAGTTGCAGGTTTCAGTTAACAGTTAAATTGTGCATGTTTGAAATAAAATTCAGTGAATCACTTACCTTGAACTTGAGTCTTTTCACTGTACTCTTCAGGCACAGAACAAACCTGATGGACAAGAAATTCTTCCTCTGCTCTCTGCTGATTTTATCAGCATCTATTCGCATTGACCCCAGAGGCAGCTTAGTGCAGAGCTGTAACTGTAGCTTTTATTAATCTGGAGAGATTGAAAGTGAGCACTAGGCCCAAAGGGTTAAGAAAAAGAATGAGTCACTTAATGAACAGCTAAATTTGTACTTAAACATTTACTAGGGAAATTCAGTCTTTGATACTTAAAGAGAAGTATATTGGACATCATTTAACACATTTTTGTGAAAACATTTATTTTGAATGTTTTTGTAGAAAGTCTTAGATAACAGCTGAAAGTTTGAATTCAGTGGCCTTTTAACAGAATATTAATCAAGGGTTTGTCTAAAGGTGTGAGTAAGGAGGTCAGCAGGAGACTGCAATTCAACACAATGACTTTAGATTATGAACTCAATTGTTCTAAAAATGCATCATACTTGCAAACTGAAATATACTGAAAAGGCACATACATTAAAAACATCTATTTTATAGTTGATGTTTGAATTTGTTATTTATTTATCATTTATTTTGGGGTACAGTGTGATGTACCCAAATACTACATGAGTGTGCCTTAGAATATGCTCTATCCATATAATAATGCTCTGCTTCAACTGTGCAGTGTAAATTAAGCAATATTGTTCTCCTCAGAGGCCTTAAAGGTGAAACAGCCTTGACAATATTTGTTAAGTTCTTTCTGAATGACGTCCTGGAGTCAAGGGTAGAGACTGCGGCTGTTGGGAAGGCTTCTGGTTTTGGTACTTTTGCTGCTGAATTTCCCTGTGGTGTCACTGAAGTAGCTCACAGCTTAGAGCTACAGTATACTCAGGAATCAGTGAGCTGGGGTTCATCATACTTAAGAAGTTGATACTAAAAAGGCAAATCCACATATTTATGTTTTACTCTACTAAATTATTTAGATATTTCACCAATTATGAAGCTTGATGTGCTGCAGATAGGTAAACAAGGCTGCCACTTTAAAGGCTGTATGCTAGATAGAAACTGGTCATCTGCAAACAGTATTATTCAAGCAGGCAGGGTGACATGATTTCTCTTGTAACCTTCACTATGCTTGTAGGTTATACACAAAGAAAACACATTTCCTCTAATCATAGCTAAACCTCCTGACTGGAGTTGTGATGCCTATAAAGTGTTTAAAGATAAAAGGTCTTGAAGGTGGACAGCCTACACATGCCCATACTACTACATTCTTTCCTGTATTCTGTTTTAGAGTTTGTAACTGGAAGTGGAGATGAAAAACACACAAACCATAAATGCCTAGTTGATGTTGATGTGATAAAAAAATACTGATTCGGAAAATGGCAATTCTTGGTAAAAACAACTACATGACTGAAGAAAAATGGAGCAGGGATGGTTCCTCGTCAGTGGGTGTCACGTAGCATCTTTCAGGACCCTATGCAGACAGTCCAGGGCAAACAAGTCCAAGGGAGTCCGTAAAATAATCCAGAGAAAGCCAATGTCCAAATCCATGGTGATCCATCCCGACACAGACAAACGGAGATAAAAGCCGGAGCAGGATCTGGCGAAGGGTAGGGGGAATAAAAAGGGTCGGACCCAGATGGTCAGGATGACGTTGTGAAGCCTATGCCATCAAGTCGTTCTTGGACTCGCAGGTAGGCGGGCTTCCGGGCATCCATCTTCCAAAGCTGAGCCCAGATTGGCAGGAATGTCTGGCTTTTATAAGACATGGACTGGAACCAGAGGCAGGTGCAGGAGATGAATAATAAACTAGGAAGGGCTGGAGCGTCCTTAAGAGGAGGGATTTACGATCGTGACAGTGGGTTGACTTGGAAAAGGAGCATTTGAGGGAGAGTTGAGTTCCTAAAACAAGATATTGACTGATCCCAACAGGATACCCCTGATTGTTCTAGATCCATGTAGACCTGAAGTGATTGGTGAGTGGAAGGCTTGAAAGAAGACAACAGAAGGTTGAAGAGTACTGTGGTAGCAAGCCTAAGTTCGGAACTATAGATGCAAGACAATGGAATGAAGGGAAATAAATTCTAGGAAGGTGTGTTTGATTCAGGGAATTATAGTTCTGGTTAAGTAAATGTCAAACTGAGGATGATCCTGTGTTAAGAACTCCATAAAACTTGATCTCACATATGTGTACATCCATTTTTTTTCTAACCAATTCAACGAATTTACGGTCACAGGGGAGCAAAAGCCTACCCTACCACCAACAGGTGCAAGGCAGGATATAGCTTGGACACGATGCCAGTCCATTGCAGAGCACACAGAGTCACCAACACAGACATGCATATACTCACACCTAGGGATAATTTTCCCAGAAGCCAATTTAGCTACTAGTAGGTTTTTGGTGTGTGGAGCAGGGAAAGCTTGTGATTTGTTATAGAATCTATCTCTCAATATCCTGACATGCAGTGTTATGACTCTTCAATGTTGTTTGAGATTCCTGCACACTGATGAAATTCAGTGATGCAGCTCTTAGTCAACACATCATCAACACTGCAAAAATGATTTTCTTGTTTGTGTCCTCTCAATGATTTATCTAATTTTTAAATCAGAATAGGTGCATTACTGTACAAATGATTAGAGCATACTGTTACAAATGGGGGGTTACGAAACTTGTGAAAATCAGGATTTGACTGAGCAGTTTAGTCAATAATTATTTATAACCCCCAACCTGTAAGTGATTTCTAGCAATATACCCGAGCGACTTGTATAATTAGAGGCACGTTAATTCTTTGTTCTCTGGCACAGCTTTGGCAAGAAGAATAATAATCCAGGCACACATGGTTAAACAAATATATATATATATTAATGATCACAAGACTACACTACACACAACAAAACATACAACACACAAGTTACTCTATGTACAGTATTTACAAACAAGGCGTTTCAGAGGCCTAGCATCCTAACATAACTCTGCCTACAGAGGCCACATAAGATAAGAGCTGCCTTCTAACTAATTACATTGCAACCTGTAGTTAAATCTCTCTCTCTACTCCCCGGATGTGGGAGCCACAAAATAAATGGGAGCCTGTATCCCTGTCCATAAAAATGCTCCCTAAGCAGGAAAGAAGTTCTGAGGTATCTTGTACCCAGGAAACCCAAGTTTCCTAAAAACACAGAATAGCACACTCTCTCTAGCAAGATTCAACAGCAGCTTAGAGCAGAGGTAAAACCTAATCTTGCCAGCTTCTACCTACTGTGGTACTGTATGGGTATGCCAGGTCACAACCAGGATCTTGACATCATAGCCACAGAGGGTGGCCAGAAAGAAACTCAATTTAACATTACCTAACAAAACCAAAACAAAACTTAGCTCCATCTTTGGAGCACTAGCGGGCACCAGTGATTGGCCCCACATGCACACCTGGAACAGTACACCTCCCCATGCTGTTAGAACTCACTTAGGCAGATTTTCTGATAATTAATCTGATAACAGATAACAGATAATTAATCTGTTATTTCATTAATTATTCCACCATTAGTTTGATTTCCCTTAAATACTTCCCTTGCCCTTCACTCAGGGCTCTGCTGTCATGAAATCAAGGCCCCACAATCAAATATGCTCTTCCACCCTGGTCAATTTAATAAGGCAGAATTAATTAACCAGTCCCAAGCTTCCACTCTCTACCACACCTCCCCAGAACCTGACTACTTAAGCACTCTTCACTAGGTTTCCAGTGCTCAGTATTGGGTTTCTTGAGAAGAGCTTTGTTCCTGTTTCCTCAGTTGACTGCTTTGTTAACTATCGTTCCCCGACTTGAATATTGACTAGACTACGATTTCAGATTATGAATTTCGGCCTTGGTTACTTCTCCTTTTCCCTGATTAAGCATTATTGCTTATTCTCTCCCTTCTATCGAGTCTGAAAACTTGCGCATAGGATCCAAAAATACAACTATCTCTGACTACTCCTCTGACATCTGCATTAGCTTAGCTGCTGTGCATTTGCTACCTCAAAGTTTTTTTCCACCACGTCTTTTTCTTAATTTTATGCACTTGCTTACTTGTTTCAGAGCTTTCCCTTTTTATAGTCATTACTGCTTTACAGCCCTGAGTGTTGGGTTTATTTTGTATGTTTTTCTTTTCTTTTTTGGTCACTTTTGTTGCAGTGTTTCCCATCTCACCAAAGCCTGAAATCTACTTGTGAGCTCTCAAACACAACTATGTTTCCCCTCGCCACGTCATTACACTGCATATACAAACCTTACAACCACAGGTTGTTATTGCTGCTCTCATAATTATTGCAAAACTCAAAACCAGCAGTCTTAGAGGTCTTTTCAAATCAAAGACATAAAACCTGTGCCCCTTTATATCTTTTATATCCAAAGTGGGGCCAGCTAATCCTTGACAGCTGGAGCTCATTACACACCGAAGAACCTTACTTCTTTGCATGTCTGGAAATGTAGCCCTCTGTTGTGCCTGCAAGGGTGGGAAATGGGTAGTGTGTTATAGGCTATAGTGGATAGAGATTATTTAAATATAAAGTATACTCCCTCTACAACCCTGCCACACATTCCAACACATGACTTACATGTATAAGTGTCATGTTCTAAATGTATGTTCATATCCTTCACTCTCTGCCAAATTCAGCCTATCAGCAGTTCCCTGCTTATCCTCCATTAACGATGGGGGGTTCTGACAGCCTTATCCTCACAGTAATGTAGTCATTCTGTACAACCAGAAGCGTTTTGCAAATAAATCTCAATAATTCAGATTTCTCTTATTCTACATCTTCTTAATCGGGGTTTTTCCAAACTGCTAAAAGACGTTAACGGCGGGAAACTGAGACACTGTGAAAACAGAAGTGGAATTGTCCAAACTCTATATAAATTATAAAACATATACAGTTTTGAAAACAAGTTTATTCATTGTGTCAGTGAAATGCACCTCTGAAATGTCATTTATTAGAGATGCACTTTTCCTGTAGAGATATGAATTACAGTTCAGAATTGCTTTGAAAAAACCCCACAACCAAATACACAAAAAAGTACACTAATGACTAACAAATTCAAAATGACCGACAAAGACAATAAGTCTGTACTGGGAATTTTATATTAATGTGATCTAACTTTCTAGGCTTAAAATTACATATAGCAATTATGTATTTGTAGGTTACATATGCGAAAAACCGTAGACCTAACAAGGTACAGTATCAAAAAGAGAAGGAAAAACTGACACCAGATTTTCAGATTTTGTGTAGACTTTCTAATCTGGCAGACTATTGTTATTCAAGATTTGTTTTGCACACAATAAGCATTATGTTTTCAACAACAAAATACAGTGACATGAAGTCCAAATGAGCGTCATTTTGCGTCATCGCGCGTCACGATGCGCTGGCCGTAGCCAATTACCCATGGTACGTGTCTGTGCCGCGCACTTTGAATGGCTGCATCTGTACAGTAATTCTCTCTCTGCAAACCTGGATGGCACAAAATAATGGAAGCCTATCTCCCTATTCTAAAAATGCACCCATAAGCAGAAAAGATGTCTCTACCTGAGGTATGTTTTACCCAGGAAACTAGGTAATTAACTTAATTAACTTTGTTTTTGATCAGGGAACCCCCTACATGTCAGCAAACAGTCCCTCTCCTTTGAAGCTGGAACTGTTTACACTGTTAAGTGTTACCAACTTTACCTAAACTCTTAGAGACACTTTCTGGTCAGTTATAGATGTAACAATATATAATTATTTCACCTCAATCTCTGTTACATAATGAACTTTGATTTCCCTTATACTATGTCTTATTGACTTGGCATGACAGTGCTTTTAGTTTAAAGTACCTCTGAGCTGCCGCCTTGATTTTTTCATTTCTTAAGCTGTAAATAATTGAATTGAGCAAAGGGCTGAGGAAATAATTCAGCCCACGAATGAAGATGCACCCATTTGGAGGGATCCTCTCCACTCTCAAACCAATATACACCACGGTACCAGAAGCATAGTACAGAAAGACAACTGTCAGGTGTGAAGAGCACATTGATAAGGCCTTCTTACGGCTCTCCACAATTCTCAGTTTCATTACTGATGCTATGATTCTGCAGTATGTCCATAAGACATAGAGAAAGGGGACATAGATTAACAGCATGGCAATTGACAAGGTAAAATTGACTTGAGCTGTAACATCACCGCAGGCTAATGACATTACAGTATTATAATCACAAACAATGTGGAGGATAAAGTTTGAACCACAGAATGGCAAAGTGTTTGCCAGTACTACTGTCAATAGAGGAGCTAGGAAGCCCAGCACCCAGGGTGTGGACATCATTGTAATACAGGCCTTGGTGCTGATTAAGGTGTTGTAATGTAGTGGTTTCACTACAGCAACATATCTATCATGTGCCATGACTGCAACAAGGAATCCTTCAATTGCTGTAAATGAGATGAGAAAGTACATCTGTGCAAAGCAACCTGAGAAGGAGATGGTTTTATAACCTAAAATACCCGCTAGCATCTTGCGTATGGCAGAGGTCGACAGCAGTATGTCTAAGATAGCCAAGTTCCAAAGAAAGAAGTACATAGGCACATGGAGCCGATGGTCCAGGGAGATTAAGACCATGATGATCAGATTTCCCAGGAATGTGGCCAGAAAGTAGATGAGGAAGATAAGGAAGAATACAGTGTCCCGTTCCTGTAGGATTGTTAGTCCTGCGATGATGAATTCAGAGTGCAAAGTTATGTTGCTGCTCATGACTCAGAAGTCACCTCAGTAGGTGCTTTGGAAGAAGTAAAATATTATTGTATTAGAAGGAGATCTTATACAGAATTGTAATGTATTATATTTTCTAAGGTAAAAATGTTTTTTCATATATTACTATAAATATATGCTGACATATGTTTTAACATATACTGCCCTTCAGAAAATGACAGAAAACCTCTAAAATGACAAAGGTTGCAATGCATTATTTTAAAGCCCTAAGTATGATCAATAGTTTCTTATTTTTATCAATATACAGATGCAGCCATTCAAAACGAGCGGGGTACACTGCGGTAAAATACGGTGGGCGTGCCACATCACAACACATCATAAAGCGTCTTATCGCGTCATACTGTATATTATACCGTGTCATACGGTATAATGATACCAGCTACTATTATCTTACTGTATAAGTAAGATAATAGTAGCCGGAATCACCGCCAGGTGGAGCTAATAAAACTTAACCTCTCATGTACAGCATTTGAGCTGTCACCAGAAAACACTCGTTTCGAATCCCAATCACTGCTGAGGGACAATCTTCATTCAATTAAGAATTTAAGTTGTATACTCTTTAGACTTTTAAATTTAAACTGTGTATTACAGCATGTTAATCATTATACATTAAAAAAGTTGGTATATTTTATGAAAGCAAGATTGCTCAGTTGGACAAAAGTACACAACCTACCACCTTTATAAATATTTTAATTATGCAGAAATATCTTATGTATCAAAGTCCTTACCGAAGATATTACTAATAATGAAAGACCTTGGACAAGCTGTAAACTCAAAGTATTACTCTGGTCCACATTCTTTGTAACCGTCTTTGTAAACAAAAATACTTTATTTTTTCATTGACAAAAAGTAACACCACAGCATTTAGTTGATCCGATCACGCATTCGTTTCCAATCATACAGAGTAAGTCTTGAGAATCTCCGATTCAGCATGCCCTTCATACGCTCATAAAATATATTAATTTAGGAACATAAAAATATTACTTTATGTAAACTGTACTGTATAGGGCTGGTCTTGGTAGCTTAAAGAAAAAATACACGCCAGTATTCCATTTCTCCCCTAACATTTTAAGCATTAAAGCATTAGGAAATACAATATGGATTTCCATATGTCACGTGGCGTGACAGCTTAAGTGACTGCTTTATAACCCTGTGGTTGGGTGCTCAAACCCAGCTATTGCCATGAGTTTTCGTTTAACAAATAAACATTTCTTTGAAAAACTAAAATAGCAAATATTATTGGCATTACATTGACATTTTTTATATTTCTAAATATCACAACATGTTCGTACTGTATGTACAGATGCAGCCATTCAAAGTACGCGGTACAGACACGTACCGCGGGTAATTGGCTACGGCCTCGCACATCGTGACGTGCGATAACGCAAAATACCGCGGTACGTGATTGGTTGACCGACAGGGGCACTCGTTGGTCGGTCGTAGAAAGATTTAAATGTCTTTACTGTGCCTGTTTAAGTATTGAATATTTATATGGAATTTTGCCACTGAAAGGAAATCTTAGTAGCTGAGCATTAAAAGAATAGGAGCATACTGTAACGCGTGTGAAGGCCATAAACGATATTAATTTTGGAACATAAACATACAGTATTTGGCTGGTCTCGGTACTTTAAAGAAAAAATACACACCAGTATTCCATTTCTCCCTAAACATTTTAAGCATCGAAGTCTTTAACTAACGTGATACCGGAGTCAACAAGCACACTTTTAGAATTTGATTAAAAGGGAATATAATATGGGATCGCGTATCTAAAGAAATTAATAACGATATAATTATATTCATGTACCACAACACAAGAATAGTACATGCTGTACAATGTCTGTTGATACTGTTTCTATTTCATGTGGCGCTGTGGTCTAAGTTCCCAACTTGTACATCACGCGTTGGGTGTTCAAATCCAGCTGGAGCCATGACTTTTTTTTTTAACAAACATTTCTTTGAAAAAATAAAATAGGGTTAGTGTTAGGGTTACTGTCAAACTTTAAATCAACAATTGATTTAAGGACGATCTGTCAAAGTGCAATGAAATACAATATTGTTGTTGTTGTTGTTATAGTTGTTTTTATCCTGTAAAGCATTTTGAGAAGCCACCTTTAAAGGAGCTATATAAAAGCGCTGATTCTTATGGAATGTGTTTTCTTTCTTCTTTTTTTCAGCATGGAATAAACCTATTACTTGATTCTTACGGATACCCGGTTCCGCCGGGGATTAAAAAAAAAACATAGAATTGCGTATCTAAGGAAATAGCAGTATAACTATATTCATGCACAAACAGTAGCATGTTACATTATTAATTTGGGTGTCTCCTCTTGCCAGAAAGCTCTAAATTGCATTTTGAGTGCGGTTTTTGACTTTTTTAAAATTACAACCCATAAATAAAGCTGATACTGTTTAGACTTTTAACTATTTTAAACTGTATTACAGCAGCACAATGCACAATGCAACGTAAATCGCTATCTTTGTCTTCTGCGTAATAATGTTCACCTCTCTGTCCAGCAAATTAACAATAGTAATAATAATGAACTTTATTGTATATAGCACCTTTAAAGGTGGCTCCTCAAAGCGCTGTACAGGATAAAAACAATAACAACAATACTGTTAGGCTGGGCAAACGATTTTTAATTTTTTTAAAAAGAAATAAAAAATGAGATATAATGATGTGTTCCGGCTTAGACATTAACGAAGAGCATAACGAAGGTCATAAACGATATTAATTTTGGAACATCAACATATTATGTAAACTGTATGTTGCTGTTATTGGTATTTTAAACAAAAAATACTGTAAAATCCTGGGTTCGGTAAAATGTTCATGTGAAGGACAACAGAGCTTTCACTGGCTGATTATCAAACTTTATTGATAAAACAAAAACAAAAACTATTCGACCAAACCAGAAAAAGAAAAAAAGAATCAGGAATAACGGACACCACGCGAGCCTGCATTCTCTCCTCAACCATCCACACCACGCTTTTCCCTGGGTCAGAGATTAAATAAAACTTCACTCGCACCAAAAAAATTACCACTCACTGAACACTGAACAACAATAACAATATTGTATTTCATTGCACTTTGACGGATCGTCCTGTTTGACAGTAACCCTAACACTAACCCTATTTTATTTTTTCAAAGAAATGTTTGTTAAAAAACAAGGCATTGCTCCAGCTAGATTCGAACACCCAATGTGTTATATATAAGTCGGGAACCTAGACCACAGCACCACTGGCAAGGTCACATGATGAGTGTTGAAAAAGCCCTACAGAAACAGTATCAACAGCCTGCTTATTTTGAATGGCTGCATCTGTACACAGCGGTATCGCATTATGTAGGATGCAAATCCACATGCACCCAAAAACCCTACATTAATATTGTGTATTCGCCTGGCGCTGCGTGGTTTTCGCATCTCTCTCTCCCTCTCCCTCCCCCCTCCCCCGGTGTGCTGGCTGTGCCGAATTTCACTCCACTGTCTGTGTTTACATTGTTTGTAAACAAACCTGTTTCACGGGTATTTTCAAACTAGAACAGGGCAAGTCTTCCAATGAAAGACACACACTCCATCTTCCCCCACAGACACATGTTTTCTTAAAAAAACAGATTCACAACACGAAACTGTGTCAGTCTTCAGTGTAAAAAAAATTGGTTTGAACACCATGGGTGCTGTTTTTAAGACACTGCTGAGTAAAGTATAGGAATTTTCCTGCTGTCAGCAGTATCGTGTATATAGTTGACCCTTACCTGAATGAAAACAGGACAAAAAGAAAGGGTTTCAGAAATCAAACAAAGCTTTATTCTTGTGCTTGCAGTCTGGGTAATTGGAGGCTATGCTGTTATGCTTCCTATGGTGATATACAGGTTTTTCGCACGAAGCCGTATTGAGCAGTATTTCTCACATTGTGAACATGTGTACACAGCAATCTCCCCAGATTCCAGCTATTGAGTAATTACGCATCGATGAAATCCGGAGGCTTAAAAAAAGAGAATTAGCTCACTGATAGTTTTATGTGCAAGCTGTGAACATTTTCACAAGTCGTGGTCTTTAAAATGCATTTGGTTTGAAGGCTTTTTGTGTTTCCCTTCCGAAGGTATGAACAAAAGAATATTCGAGCATGGTCAAGAAATGGCTTAAAGAAGAATAAAAAAATCAGATATAATGATATAAACATTTACTGCAATGCATTTACTTTGGTGGGTAACCGCGTCAGCCTGCAACGTTACTGCTGTGAATCCTTCTTCAGGTGTGATGGTCTTCAGCTCAAAATGAAAAGCTTGGAGTTTGTAATGTAGGGCGCTCTGAACGAGTTAAACTTTAATGCAGGAAAAATGTATTTCCCAGAAGCTATACTGATTCTTATGGAAGCCTGTTTCCGCCAGGGAGTAAAAAAAAACGCACTAGGGAGTAAAAAAAAATCGCGCTATGGTATTCTCTCCGATGCAGTGCAGTTAAAAAAATATCTCTGATGCTGTTCCTAAATTAATATCGTTCATGACCATCAGACGTGTTATGCTCCTTTTCTTTTTTCCAATGGATTGAACAGGGGCATTTCATGATGTACTGTTCACTGATGAAACAACAGTGGCTCTGGAACAGTTTTCAACCATGTCATTTTATAAAAAGGGGAGATATGTGAACAAGCAAAACCCAAAACTGTCTATGTGATTTGTGTGCTATACCATTAATGCTTTACCTCAAAATTAACCTCCAACCACAGGATGTTCGGTCTGATGGACATAATGTGTTGTCTGTATGAACAAAATCCTCCTTAGCAAAACTGCAAAAGCTTTATTTACATGAGTATGCCATATTTGTACCACATTAAATCTATCAATCGATTAATTAGGGTTATTAATTATTAGTTATTATTGCTACTGTCTGAGTCTCGGTGTCTACATTGTTTGTAAACAAACCGGTTTCACAGGTATTTTCAACCACCAAGAAATTTCAAAAGTCACATTATAATATGGTACAAACCCGTAATACGCGATTCCATATTATATTCCCTATTAATCAAATTCTAAATATGTCAATATAGTGTCCATAATATTTGCTATTTTAGTTTTTCAAAGAAGCCTTTCAAAGACTTGAGGCGTCTGTTAAATTGCCCCACTGGATAAATTGCTTGGAAAGAAACCGGTTTTACAATTCTTTTCCCCTCTTCATTTTCAAAGTAGAATAGGTGAACCTTCCAGTGAAAGACAGTCCCCCTTCCCCCCACGCACAGACTGACAAATGTTTTATTAGAAAAAGAGATTCACAACGCAAAGCTGTGTCGGCCTTCTGTGTTAAAAAATCAGTTTTGTAAAAATTGCACCAGGTATTAGATCTTGTTTATATTAAACTTATATCACTGGGCAGTAGTGGATGGTGCGCTATTTTGTCAGTAACCTGCTAATCTGCTTAACAACTGTAGAAGGTGTTAAACTTGTTAAAGTACAGATTTTATTTCTGTACGGAATCCGTGTTAAGTTTTCCATACAGAAACTTAATGCGTGTTAAGTTTACAAAATTAAAGTGTTTCAAATGTTTAACTAAGAAGTAGTGTAGTCTGCAAAGGAACACGTAATAGGTTTATTCCATGCTAAAAAGAGAAGAGAGAAAAGTCAACGTTTCAGCTGTGAAGCCTTCTTCAGGTGTCAGGGTCTTCAACACTTGGAGTTTGTAATGTAGCGTACTCTGAACAAAGAAGCACGTATAAACGTTTCTGAAATAACCACATGTAAGACGAGCGTATAACGCTCCGATAACGAGCGTATTTGCAGAAAAGTTTCAAACTATCACTTTTCTCACAAAGTATTTAAACGTACAGTAATATGGTCAGAAGGAACACATAAAAACATTTCCGAAATAACCACATGTAAGACTTTGATGCTTAAAATGTTTAGGAAGAAATGGAATACTGGTGTGTATTTTTTCTTTAAATTACCAATACCAGGTATATCAGTTTACATAATATGTTTATGTTCCTAAATTAATATCGTTTATGAGCATGTGAAAGGCATGGTGAATCGGAGATTCTCAAGATTTACTTTGTATGATTGGAAATGAATATGTGATCAGATCAACGAAATGCTATGGTGTTACTTTTTGTCAATGAAAAAATAAAGTCTTTTCATTTACAAAGACGGTTACAAAGAAAGTGGACCAGGGTAATACTTTGAGCTTACAGCTTGTCCAAGGACATTCATTATTAATACTATTAGTAATATTTTTGGAAAAGACTTTGATGCATAAAATATTTCTGCATAATTAAAATATTTATGATAAAGGTGGTAGGTTGTGTACTTTTGTCCAAGTGAGCAGTCTTGCTTTTGTAAAATATACCAAATTTTTAATGGTTAATGATTAACATGCTGTAATACACTGTTTAAATTTGAAAGTCTAAACTTTTAGTTTAGTCTAAACTTAAAGTATTAAGAGTATACAACTTAAATTCTTAATTTAATAATAAATAATAATAATTAATAATATTATTATTAATAATAATAATAATAATAATATTTAATTGTCCCACAGCAGTGATCGGGATTCAAAATCCGCTGTTTTCTGGTGACAGCTCAAATGCTGTACATGAGAGGTTAATCTTTATTAGCTCCACCTGGCAGTTTTATCGGATACTATTAACATAATCTTTTTCCATGCGTTATGATGTGTTTTGATGTGACACGCCCACCGCGTTTTATCGCAGTGTACCCCGCTAGTTTTTGATGGCTGCATCTTTTTGTATCTTGTCTGATTTTCTAAAACTCTCTTTAAGTAAAGGACAAAGCTATAAGAATTCCAAGTTATTTTAAAATTAGATTGACCTAATTATAATTGTATAAACTAAACTACCTAATGATATCAACATATTCATTTCAAAGACAAGGAACAACAGAAAACTTCAGGTAACAATTAACAAGTGAATATTGTAAGTATGAAATACAGCTCAGTGAGTCACTTACCTGGACCCAGAATCTGTTCTGTGTTGTCTTTCAACACAGGATACATCTAATGGACAAGAAAAGTTTCCTCTCATCTTAGTTACTTTTATGGGCAGCTCTTCACAGTGACCACCGAGGCCGCTGAGTGCAGAACAGTAGCTGTAGCTCTTATTAATCCAAAGAGATAGAAAGTGTGCACTAGAGGGAACAGGCCCAAAGGGTTAAGAGAACTGCTTCAATTAATAAACAGCTAAATTTATACTTAAGCTATTACGAAAGAAATTCAGTCTTTGATACATAAAGAAAATATGTGGGACATTATTTAACAACAATTTTTTAGAGAACATGTTAAGTTTGAATGCTTTTTAGAAAGTTGGAGAAAAAATCTTGAATTAGATGGCTTTTTAACAAGTATTAAATAGGGTTTGTCTAAAGGTGTGAGTAAGGAGGTTAGTGAGACCAGGGTAGACAAAGGAGTACATAGGATTCATAGGATATCCCTTAACATAGGAGTTGTCTCTACAGAATTACTTCAATACTTGCAAATTAAATTATACTGAAAAAGCACAGACAATAAAAACATCATTGTTAAGGTAACGTATGAGTTAGTCATTTAATTATCACCTTGTTACAGTACTATGCAACTAAATACTACCTGAAATTGCCTCAAAATGTGGCCTGTCTGTATAATGCTTCACCACTTATATTAATTTATACGTTTCTCCACAGATGCTGTAAAAGTACAGGGGTTGTTGCTGCAAAGAAGGCTTCTGGTCTTGGCAATTTTGCTGCTCCAGTTTGTGTTGCCACTGTTTTGGAAATAGCTCACAGCTGCCAGATGCGGTTTCTCTGGGGTATAGCAGTTCTGACCACTGTCTGGATAGTTTCAATTTGTGTTAGAAAAGCTCTAACTGAATTATTGCCTCTTTCTGCAGCAAAGAAAGACAGGTATAAGGAGGCTGAAGGGCTGGCATCTTCAGGTTCAGCAGTGTAAAAACAATATGTAGTGTGCCATTTACAGGTCATTAGCCTCATCCCACCAATGGGCAAAAACTCAGACCTCCCCCATCTGCCAAATTCTCATCTTTTATTTTACAAAGTTTGACAGAGAAACATAGAAACATGAGCAGTTACCTCAAAAAGGAGAAATGAAATGAAAATGAATGAAATGAAAAAAAATATGTACATAAATTTTAATGGAGTTCCTAACACAGGATCATCCTCAGACTTGCATTTAAATTTGTGTAGAATTTGCCACCCTTCATTCCATTGTCCTGCATTTAAACAATAGTCCTAACTACTCCCAGAGCCTGCTACAGTAGCATTTTTCATCCTCCTGTTGTCTTCTGCTATACTTTTCACTCACCAAACACTTCATATCCACATGGACCCCTGATTGTTCTAGGTCCGTGTGGAACTGAGAGTGTTTATGAGTTAAATTTCTGAACGTTTTTCAGGAATCCGTCTCTCCCTCAAATTCACCTTTACTTTACAGTACCTTCCCTACAGCATTTCTGTTCAGTGGTGATTTTTTTTTACTTTAGCATCACCATTTTTGGAATCAGGATTTTTTTGCCATACCTACTTGATTAGGAATCATCAAGTGGTGTGTTATTTTGTCATTTTTAATCTCGGGTTTCAGCTACTCTAGAACTGCACACAGCAGAGAATGTAGAAGTATAGGCAAGTCCTCTAACCTGACCACCTTTTTGCACTTTGTCTTTTAAAACACTATAGGCATCACAATTCCATTCAGAAGTTTTAACGCTGATTCAAGGAGAAGTGTTTTCCTTCTTAATAGGAACATGCCTACACCAGTCACCATGTCACTGAGAGCCAAGAATGCTCTTGTCAATCACAATCTGCCCACTAGAAGAATCCTGTTCATGGGTGACTTGTGTTGGTGCTCAGGTTCTAACCCCTCCTTGACTCCTGGATCATAGAGTTCAACATAATCTACAATTAACTAACCCCTTTACTGATAAATGTCTAAAAGGTCTCTTTTTGAACTGTTATTCCCCCCTTACTTGCATGCAATATTTCTGTTCTGACACTGCACCTGCACATCATCTGGCTCCCAGCCTTATCAGGTTACCTGTTTACCTGCAGATCTTTAATATGCACTGTAGGGCCTCAAGTGTGCCTCCATATCTCCATCCCCTAATCACTTTTCCTTTGATTTTGCCATCCTGCCCTTTTCTATCAGTGAAACTCCAAATGTGTGGCTACAGGTCAGTGTAGCCCTTGCATTGACCTATTTGGTCTTGTTTCCCAACTGACCCACCTCTCTGCCCTATCAGTCTGAATTTTTCCCTAAAAAGCTCTGCCTCTGCCCTGTATGTATCCTCTGCAGAAGCGGACTGTGGTGCCCCACATGCAGCTTGTCCAGCCTCATAACTGATTTAACATTATCAATATATTTATGGTAAAACAAATAAGTGAAGTTGTCCTTCTATTAATTATTAGTTAATCTAAAAATGATCTGCAGTGCCATTTCATATCTCATTGAAATTAGAATGTGTGTTGTATTGTACGAGCGTGAAATACACATTACAATATCTGTTAAATGTTGTTTTTGCAGATACCAGTTTTGGAGAAATTTGTAGCAATCACAGTCCAGAATCACAGAATCAGAAAGATCTCAACAATTATGCACAAGTACACAATATGAACGGCAAATGCCTATAATCACAGAAATACCCCTAATTAGGTTGTATTAAATGTTGAATATTTTAGACATTTGTGCACAGTTTCTAGGTTGTCTTAAAACTACATATATTGCTAATGCTTTTTAGATTATATATACTTCACTTATATATACAGTATACACACTTCACTTCACAAGGTACAGTATCAAAGAAAGAATCTAAAACAGATACCAGACAAAGTTGCAGATTTTGCAGAAATTCCTGGTGATCTTCTACTGTCCAATCCTGACTATGGCTGTTGCAGATTGGTTTTCCAATTAAGCACTCAGTTTTCAGCAATACATGTATTTAATACAGATCAGATCTTTACCTTTGCCTTCAAGTCTTCAATAATCCTGGGATATTATTGATGAACTGTCCCTTTGAAACATACATGTACTGTATGTAATTAATCATGTTACAGATCATTTGAATTGAACATTAAAATGTAGCTAGAGTGAGTGCCAAAAACAAATTCTAAATAAAAGTAAAATGTCTTCTTGTTCCACATTAAAAATACCTTTATTACAGTTGCTTAACGTAAACTAAAATTATTGTTCTTCTGGAATTTCTTGCAAGATTTATCAACATTTTAGCTTGAACATTGACATTTCTGATACTATGACTTATTGACTTAGTATTTGGGGTTGACAGTCTTCTAAGACTGGAGCCTAAAAAAGCTTTGAAGTGCCAGCTTGATTTTTTCATTCCTTAGACAGTATATAATAGGGTTGAACAAAGGAGTGAGGAAATAGTACACTGCACCAATGAAGATGCGTCCATCAGAAGGAATACTCTCTACTCTCAACCCAATATACACCACAGAATTGGACACATAATATAGAAAGACGACTGTCATATGTGAAGAGCACATTGAAAAGGCCTTCTTACGGCTTTCCACAGTTTTCAGTCTCATTATTGAGGCTATGATTCTGCAGTATGTCCATAAGACATAGAGAAAAGGGACATAAATTGCAATCATGGCCATTATTAGAGTAAAATTGACTTGAACAGTAACATCACCAGAAGCTAATAACATTACAGTGGGGTAGTCACAGACAATGTGAAGTATAAGGTTTGATCCACAGAACGGCAAAGTGCTGGCCGGTGCTACAGACAAAATAGGAACAAAGAAGCCCAGTACCCAAACTGTGGATGTCATTGTAATACAAACCTTTGTGTTGATGATGGTGTTGTAATGCAGTGGTTTCACTACAGCAATATATCTGTCATAAGCCATGGCAGCAACAAGGAATCCCTCAACAGCTGTAAATGAGATGAGAAAGTACATCTGTACAAAGCAACCTGAGAAGGAGATGGATTTATGACCTAAAAGCCCTGCTAGCATCTTCGGTATGATGGTACTAGTCAGCAGTATATCTAAGACAGCCAGGTTCCACAGGAAGAAGTACATGGGCATGTGCAGCCGGTGGTCCAGGGATATTAACACCACAATGAGCAGATTACCCAGGAATGTGGCCAAGAAGAGGATTAGGAAGAAGATGAAGAGTGCAGTGCCCTGTTCCTGTAGGATTGGTAGTCCCGCAATGATGAACTCAGAGTGCAGAGTGCTGTTAGTTCTACTCATGGCTCAGAAGTCATGGGTACCTTGGAGGAAATACACATACAGCAAGGTATAATTTATTTAGAAAGGTAACTCATAAAGAATCATAAAATATAACAATCAGTAATGATGCTGACAAGAAACAACAACCAAAACCAGCAAGAGCTTTGCTGGTCCATTTATAAATCATCACTAGATGACATCAGTACAATATGCTACAAAGAACAAACGGTATTCAGCCCAGAAGCACTAAACATTGTACTAGTTCTACTTAAAGTCACTGCAAAAAAATGACTGCAAATGTTATTACATACATCAGATAGCTAAATTTCCAGTATTCTATTGAAAGTGTCTCTACATTGTTAACATCATGACTCAGTGGCATTGGATTTAATGGAACTGTTTCGCAAAGCAGGTATAAATAATTCAGGATTTACTCAAATCAAAAGTTTTGCTCATATTTTATGAAGGAAAACGTTGGTTTCAGTATGCCAAAATTGCATCTTTCCAATAAAAATGATCAACCAACCATAAAAAGGTTTTAGAGATCTCTAAACTTTCATTTTCTCCATAAAGCTCTGTCAATTAGAAGCCCAAAGAAAATTTACATTACATGGTCTGTATGTCGAGTTATAAACTCCAAAGTCAGTTTAGGCTTAACTTAACCTGCCCCTGAGCAGGTTAAGAGTGAATGATATGTTGTTATAGTTACTAAACAAGATACAATTTAATCTTGTCAAAAATCCAGTCTTTTGTCAACATTTTTACTAAAGTTATCCAGTTAACTGGATATTTTCTTGCTTTGTGAAACTACACCACTGACTGAAGAAAAAAAACACATTTTATTTTATTTAATAAAAACTCAATATTTGATTAAAAGTTAATTAAATTTAAGATTAGGGCATCATTTGAAAACCATAAATATCAACATTCTCTGATTTGTATCAATATAAAAGGGCAGTGTGATACTGAGTTTACCTCACAGTTCCTGGACATTGCACTATAATGTTTACTTCTGATTTTGGAAGTAAAAATATTTTGGAATAGATCTGCTATTAAGCAAATGTTAAGCAAATACAATAATATAAGTTAAAATATTTACTTATATTATTGTAATTATTGAGTGGCATTTATATGTTCTCCCTTTATTTGTTTGTGTTTTCTCCCTCAATCCAAAGTAAAAAGGAAAGGCTAATTAGCTTCTGGAAAAAATTGGCCCTGGTGTGAGTGCATGCATTTGTATCTGTGTGTGCATGCAATAGACTGGTGTCCTGTACAGGGTGTATCCTGCCTTGCAAACGTTTTTTTCTGGGATTTGCTCTCCTGCAACCCTGAATTAGATAAAGCAGTTAGAAATGAATGATAATTCCTAATAAAGGGTCTATAGGAAGAGGCTTCTAAAAATGCAACTCAGTGTCAACCTGTTTCAAAGAGTGGCAATGACCCCTTCACAAGCTGATTGGAGAATCTTTCCCTGTTGTTTAAAGGTAGTTTCTGTAATGCTTCATCTCAAAAGGACAGGAATTGTGTTTGAATCTGTATGAAACGAGTCCTCCTAAACTCCAAAGCTTTACTTACACAAGTGTGCCACAGTCAGAGTCATTCAGTATACATTGAGTAAGACAATGATTATTAACCCTGTCCTGGAGAAGAATTCTGGTTTTCATTCCTGCTGATATCTAAATTTCCAGTGCTAATTGATAACTAATTGATTTGGTTGCTTGTTCAGATTTTTATTTTTCATGTTTCTTCAGTCAACAAACATATCCAGCTTCAAGGGTATTGTTTCTAACGTGGACACCATACAGAAATTTACACAGCCGCCCCTTAACTTAAATGATAAATATACTATATATAAATAGAAAAGACACTGTATTGTTATTTCTTTTCATGCAGAAGAAATGCAATGTTCTTTCTTTATCTTCATTAGTGTTCTAACATGTCTCTTACTGATTTTATTATGCAGATCTGTGACCTAGCATTGTGCAGATCTGTGACAAAGTAAAGATCAAACAAAGCAAAATAAAATTGGACATTTTTCTTATTTCAAGTAAGACAATGATTAATATATTCACTGTTTGCTTCAGATTAACCCAGACATTAAAATGTGAACACAAATACAGTACAATACAGTATTATCCAATTGACTCATTCACTTAAAAGTCTCAAAGATATGAACAACTTTAATTCCAGCAAAATATGCCAAATGTAGCTGATTGGTGTGAAATGTGTCAAGAATATTAGATGCTCACAATTTAATATTGTCAGATTATGATAGCATTTACAAAAATAGTTTTTGGAATACCCTGCTCCTTATGATAGAAATCTCTCCAAAGCAAACGTAGAAGACTGTATAAAAGGCCATCAGATACTTGGAATTGTCTCTTGTTTGACTTTATAAATTATTTTATACTTTATCTTTATTATTTGAACTGTTATATTCTTTCTAATATTATTTTAAGAAAATGACAGATATGTAGGGATCTGTTTTTAATATGTTTTACATAGTTTGAATTTATAATTCAACATTTTACTATTATATTTTATCATATTTTTTCTATTTACCTTTCTCTGCCATAACAATATAATAAAACCAAGTTTAAATTAAGTTAATAAAATACATATGGCTCACCACATGAGATCTACTGTACATATTTTTTCAGACACTGAAAAACAAAAAGCTTCAGGTATCTATTAACAGCTGGATTTTCTAAATATGAAATAAAGTTCAGTGAGCTCACTTACCTGGAGCATGAATCTATTCACTGTGCTCTTCAAGTACCGAACACACTTGTTGGATGAGAAACTCTACCTCTCGTTTCAGCTGTTTTTATGGGCAACTCTTACCAGTGACCCCAGAGGCTAATGAGTGCAGAGCTGTAGCTGTAGCTCTTATTAATCCAGAGAGACGGAAAGTGAGAGATAAAGGGAAGAGACCCACAGGATTAAGAGAAAGAATGAATCACTTAATGAACCATTGAATTTATACTTAAGCATTAACAAAGTAAATTCTATCTTTCCAACTCATACATCAAGTGAAATATATAGGAAAATATTTGAATAACAGAAATTAATCTGTGCAAACATTTATTATAAATTTAAAAAACTCTGCAGAAACTTGAAATCAATAGCCTTTTAACAGAACATTTAGGAGGTGTTTGTCTAAAGGTGTGAGTAAGGAGGTCAGCAGGACCAGTGTGGACAGTGCTTCAACACAATAATTTCAGATTATGAACTGAACAGTTCTAGAAATGGGACATAATTGCTATTGAAAATATACTACTATTATTGCTAAAATAATAATAGATAATTAAAATATACTGAATTTAGGATTAATTTTAAGAAAAAAAACTTTTTTTTCTCATTGTGATGTGTAAGTTACTCATTAATTACCTTATTATGACCTTACTCTGGTGTAATGTACCCAAATACTACACGAATATCCCTCAGAATTGGAAGATTTTGACATAGTAAAACTTGATCTAATGAGACAACCTTTATTTGTCGAGACGTGACCCCACTGACACAAAAAAAGATAGGGTGTGTCCACATATTCATGCAGTGCTTCAACAATGCATTATATATTAAGCCACAATTTATTTTCAGCGTCGTTAAAAGTGAAATTCCTTTGGAGATATTTGCTGAGTTCTGCTGAATGACACCCTAGACACCCAAGGACTGTGACTGTAGGGGAGACTTCTGGCTTTGGCACTGTTGATGCTGCACTTACTGTCTGTGATGTCACTGTTCCTGAAGTAGCTCAAAGCCGTCAGTTTTATCCTAGGTTCATTGGAGAAGAAAAAAAAAGATAGAGGTAGGCAAAAGGTTGCCTTCTTTGGCTTTTTCAGAGTTTAAATAATATTCAACATACCAGTCCAGGATGTCCAGGTCAGTAGCCTCTCCCCTGCTGTGGGCAAAAATTCCTAAAGAGACTGACTGTCAAATAACCAAATTTTGTAAAAGAAAGGATAAAAGAAGAGATAGAAATGTGATCAGAGACACCTCCAAAAGGGAAACGGCAGTTTCTAACCAAAAAAGAGAAATATATGTACAGTACATTTATCTGAGAAAAAAAAGGCTTCTTCACGTTACTAGTTGGATACATTTTCATGGCATTCAAAACTTCTTTGAATTTATTGCTACTCAATTTTCCTATGCCTATAGTTCCGACTGCTACCCAGGCCTGCAACTACTGCATTCTTTAATAATAATAAGATTTACTTTATATAGCACCTTTGATGGTGGCTTCTCAAAGCACTTTACAGAATGACAACAACAATTAAAAAATACACAAGATACAGATGCAGCCATTCAAAATGCACGGGCGATACCGCATTATTTTGCGGTACGCTGTACGCAGTCTACCGCAAGCTACCGGTAAATACCGCAAGTTACCGTAAATTCTCCTATAGTACGACAAGCAAAATAATAGTATCCGGAATTTCTGCAAGGTGGAGCTAATAAAGCTCAACCTCTCATGTTTGAGCTGTGGCCATCAAAGTCTTTAACGAAGATATTACTAATAGTATTAATAATGAATGACCTTGGACAAGCTGTAAGTGTAAACTCAAAGTATTGCCTTGGTCAACATTCTTTTTTTCATTGACCGTCTTTGTAAAAGTAACACCACAGCATTTCGCAATCACGCATTTGTTTCCAATCATGCAAAGTACAGTAATTTTTGAGAATCGATTCACCATGCCTTTCACATGCTCATAAAAGAGATTGATTTAGGAACATAAACATATTACCGTATGAAAACTGTACTGTATACAGTATGTATATGTATATTTAATGTCTTAACTGTGCCCGTTTAAGTATTGAATATTCATATCTAATTTTACCACTGAAGGGAAATCTTAGTAGCTGAGCATAAAAAGAATAGGAGCATACTGCAACGCGTGTGAAGGCCATAAACGATATTAATTTTGGAACATAAACATACAGTATATGGCTGGTCTCGGTACTTTAAAGAAAACATACACGAAACATGGTTTCATTATGACCAGAATCGGTCTTGAGATATTTTTAACTTGATTTACAGTATTTAAGAGGTATGTCTTAACACCGATACTACAGTGCTTAAGTACTGCTCACGTATATGTTTCTAGGTTTATATTATGCATTTCATACGGTCAAATTACTTTTGAGCAACTAATAAGAAGCGCGAAACGGTATGCGTTTTAGTTTCGTTTCGTGCTGGGACCCGTGGATTGATTAGAGATATCAAGTACATACAAGTCATTTTTTAAATGTTGTAGTTCGTCTTGAAAAAATGTTACGAGTACATCATCTATCAACAATTACGGATGCAGCCATTCAAAATGCGCGGTAAAAACCCGCGGTACAGTAACCTACCCACAAGCCACCGCAGGGCACCGGAGGGCACCGCGGTAAGTGATTGGCTGGCCAAAATGACCGACAGGGGCACTCGTGGTGCATTGGTTGGTAGTGCAAAGATTTAATCATTTAATGTCTTTACTGTGCACATTTTAATCCGCTTAGTTTTGAATATTTATATGGATTTTACCACTAAAGGGAAATTGTAGTAGCTGAGCATAAAAAGAAGAGGAGCATAACGCATCTGAAGGTCATAAACGATATTAATTTAGGAACATAAACATTACAGTATGTATGTAAACTGTACTGTGTATGGCTGGTCTTGGTAGTTTAAAGAAAAAATACACACCAGTCTTCCATTTCTCCCTAAACATTTTAAGCATGAAAGTTTTATGAAACGGTACCCAAATATGCGATTGCTGTATAGAATGAATTTTAATTTAAAAAAATTATTTAACACGAACATTAAGCTGTTTACATCTTCCGCCTGAGAACAGTCACCCGTTGCTACCCAATGCAGAAACACAGCCACTAACTAGCAAAGAGAGGACATTAGCTACCCAATATGATAAAGAAATAAATGATTATTTTGTTTATTTCTTTTGCACATTTATTTGAACATTTCCATCGATTGTACAAGCACTTGGAAACTGTCCAATCCCTAGTTCATCAGGCATTTTACCGGTCTGGCGCCGGTCTGTGTCTTCCAGGATATAATGCCAGCGAACTCTTGTTTTTATGTCCACTATAACAGACAATCTCCTTTGCTTTTAACCGAGCGTTTAATAATTTCCTAAAATGAAAATGATTTACTTTATTTCCCTCACGGGATCAATAAAAGTATCTATCATCTGTCTAAACTATGGGACAGAATTCTGGGGTCTCCCCATACCAGAGATTATGGTAGGGCTTCAGAATGGTGATTGGCTGACACCATCTGACACCCCTCTGATTGGAGAAAAAAGACGTGCTGGTTTGCTATACATACTGTACCAGGAAGAGGATTTCTTTCTATTCAAAACGTGTATTTTAAAAGTTTAAAAAGTAAAAACCTTACAGCGTACACAGATTTCTAAACTGATCAGGATCGTTATCTTTGTCTTATGCATAATAATGTTCACCGCTCTGTCCAGCAAATTAATAATAAACTTTATTTTATATAGCGTTTTAAACGAATAAGTAATTAGATTGCTCATAAACCTAATCACTTGCTTTTTCTTTTTATTTAGGCTCAGATTTCAACTATAGATCGTATTATTAATAACCATAATAACAACTAACCAACAAAAACAACCATATAAACATAATACCAACCAAAAACATAGATAACAACCACAATACAAAATCAAATATATCAAACCATTTTACTCTCGCAAAGTCCTCCAATTATCATAATCCCGCCCCTTATGCAAAACCAAACCTTCCTCCCATCCCAGTTTATCCTGTTTATCATAAACAAAATCCACCTCAATTTTCAACATAAAGCATTACACAAAATCAATACCTCAACACTCCATACTCAACAACGATAATTCACAAACAGCCAGAACATGTAACTACACATTCCCAAACAGACCTAATTTCCATAGCCCCGCCCCTTATGCAAAACCAACATCCCTCCCCTGTTCTCTCCCTCCCCTGGCAGTTGTAATTGTTTTTATTTTCAAATAAATTTTAGCAAAGTCATGTATTTTAAAAATCTTAAGATTTTTATATTTATGTCTTTATTTAGTGGTTTCATTAGTGACAAAGGCTAAACTTTCTTGGAAAAATGTCTTTTATGTAAACCATGTTTGCTATTAATTCATTCAGGGCTAAAATATGTTCATTGTCTTCTAATGAAAGAAGGGTTCCTTTCGCCGTAGTCGGGTTGAAATTAGAAGCTTGCCACGCCCGGACTGTTACACCAACGCATTAGCATGTTAAAGCGATTTCATTGAGGAGCCTAGCCTTTAACTAGTAAGTACTGTACTTACTGGGTTTTTTTTGGGGGGGGGGGTGTCTTTCGCTGGAAATCTCGCCTCCTACTTTGAAAATACCCGTGAAACCGGTTCAATTCGTCACAGCCAGCACTCCTGCAGAGAGGGATGTTGTACTTGCAGTGTATACAGTACACGCGTTATGCTCTTCGTTAATGTCTAAGCCGGAACATATCATTATATCTCGTTTTGTATTTCTTAAAAAAAAATCGTTTTCCCAGCCTAACAGTATTGTTTTTAACCTGTAAAGCGCTTTGAGGAGCCACCTTTAAAGGCGCCATATACAATAAAGTTCATTATTATTACTATTGTAAATTTGCTGGACAGAGAGGTGAACATTATTACACAGAAGACAAAGATAGCGATTTACGTTGCATTGTGTATCGTGCTGCTTTAATACAGTTTTAAATAATTAAAAGTCTAAACAGTATCAGCTTTATTTATGGGTTTTAAATAAAGGTGATTTAAACGGGATTTAAATCAATATAAATGTTTATATTGTAACGCATAGGTGACTATTCATTGTTATTAAAATGACTTAAATTCGATCATGTTGTGATATTTAGAAATATACATTTGTTTGGTGCGAGTGAAGTTTTATTTAATCTCTGAGCCAGACTGATTCTTCTGGAAGCCAGTTTCCGCCAGGGAGTAAAAAAAAAAACACACTATGGTATTCTCTCCAATGCAGTGCAGTTAAAAACATACCTCTGATGCTGCTCCTAAATGAATATCGTTTATGACCATCAGAAGCTTTATGCTCCTTTTCTTTTTTCCAGTGGATTGAACAGGGAGAGGCATTTCATGATGTACTTTTCACTGATGAAACAACAGTCCCAGTGGGCATTGATTCGTCGAATATACGTATATTCACGGCGAAAATACGGCTATACGTATATATACGTCGCCTCGACGTATAATCAACGTCGAATTGCAACCGTAAAATCGACGACATTAATAAACGCATATATAACGTCGAAAACACATCTAACACAGTGCCTGAGGCTTTTTACTGTAAGTATCGTGTGTGCCGCAACTAGGAGTATACGGCACTCTGCACAGTGTACGAAGTAAATTATTTTGCAGTAATTAATTTATTATATTTACTATATTTATTATACACGTGTAAATTAATTACTGCAAAATAATTTACTTCGTACACTGTGCAGAGTGCCGTATACTCCTAGTTGCGGCACACACGATACTTACAGTAAAAAGCCTCAGGCACTGTGTTAGATGTGTTTTCGACGTTATATATGCGTTTATTAATGTCGTCGATTTTACGGTTGCAATTCGACGTTGATTATACGTCGAGGCGACGTATATATACGTATAGCCGTATTTTCGCCGTGAATATACGTATATTCGACGAATCAATGCCCACAGCTTGGCATACAAGGGTTTTGCGGAGGGGGTCTTGCCACCTGCCTGAAAAAAACAGTAAAATGTTTGAGTGCCTATAGAGTTTCTATTTTTATTTTCTTGAGAAAAGTTGATACCATTTCCTGGACACCCCGTCCCCATCAGTGCGCGGTGCCCGGGGAAAAATCTGTAGGGGGGCGTCTGAAATTCTGAGGGGGGGTGATATTTCGGTTGAAACGGAGCTGTACGGTGCAGCTACCCAAATGAAATCTCGCAGCTATGCCATTGATTAGTGCTTCATGATAGAAGATAACGACTAGCAATCTGGTATTTGCGATGAAGTTCAGTTTCACATTTTTCGGCACTCTCGTGGTTTGTATTGCCTGGAGCGAAAAGTACCATAAGCGTTCATTTTTGCAGCTATATGGACGTTCTGAATCGTTAAGAAAAAAATGTTGTAAAACCAACAGAAAGCACAGACTGCTATAACTAGTCCTAGTTATATAACGATTTTAAGTATAATGATAAACTACTGCACGGAATCGGTCCACCTGAGCAAACAGGATCGTAATGTTGACACTCAATAACGACACTGATATGTGCAGTTCCTGGAAGGATAGCCCTCCTGCCCATCAAACAGACTGAGTGACTGTTCCTGTCATTTAGTGTTGTCTGACCATTGACAAAGTACAACTATTTTTTTAGGGCGCAAATTAAGTTAGGTAAATCTTTTTGCCCAAAACTGAAGGGGCGACATTCCTCCCTCCCCCCGTGATGCCAGGCCTGTCCCCATCCTATTCCATAATGTCATTATATATAATACCATACAACAGTGACCGATCCTTACTAACTGCATGCGTTAAAATTGCACATCAGCTCATAGCAGGGGGCACATAGCCGCGATGTATTATCAATGTTAAATTTTAACCATAATATCGACAACATTAATAAACGCATACGTTGAGAAAATATCGAACCCAGCATATTTTCCGGTTATATACCACAATGCATTGCTAGTATTCATTGGTCACCATTTTGGACACGTTTTTCAAACGTAGAAGTATATCCGCAAATATCTCAGCAATCCTCTTTTGACGAGTAAGTATGAACAATAATAATACTATCTGAATACATACAGATCTTCCTTAATATTATTTTGATTAAAATAGTACGTGAATAAGCAAAAAATGGCACATAAAAATAGTGTGAATGGGGAAGATGACACAAAATCGTTTTGCCGTTTCTCTATTCTTATTCTATGTTGTACTTTCAAACTTTGGGTACTCTTTAATTAGGACAGACTTTATTGCTCAACTGCTATGATGCAAGCCAAATTTTATACATTTATTTCAGCTTTGAGCTTAGTAAACCGTTCATTTTTTAGATTATACTAAAGAAGATATTAATCATCATTTATTTGGGAAGTAATATTATATAATTTTCTCCTAGCTGCGGTGCTGAAGTCCCACCCTACATCAACAGAAAAAGAAATAAAGGAGCACGCAATGTGTTACTTGAAGAATGCATATGCAAGGCAGGGGGCCAGGAGATCTGGACACTGAAAATAATAGGTTTTTGGTTCTAACTGTTAGGACAATTAGACAGGGTTTGCAAATAGTGGACAAAAATCGTCTTAACTTCCATTGTAATATTTTTTTTCTTGGAAATATAGAAGTTGTACATTTTAAAATGTATATTTGAATCGAAATGTGGTTTTGAGTTAGTGTGTTAATGTAATTAGTTTGTGTTTGTCATTACTATACTGTATATTGCCATGTTACCAGAATTTGTAGCTGAAGTTTAAGACTAGTTGTGTTTTTTATGATTATTGCCCATATGTTGATTGTTGATTGATTGTATACAATGTATAATTTGAAATACATATGTTTCAGGTGTGAATGTGTATTTTCAGAATAAATTTCTAAACCTAATCATTGGCTTGGTTTGTTTCTACACCTATAAAACCTATCTTTGATGTATAATAGACCTCTACCTATATAGTAGTTCAGGTGGGTAGCTGCGTCAGCATGCGTAGGCTGCAAAGGAACAAGTAATAGGTTTATTCCATGCTGAAAAAAAGAAGAAAGAGAACACAACGTTTCGGCCGTGGAGCCTTCTTCAGGTGAGAGAGAGACAGGGCAGTAGGCAAAGGTAAAGTAGCGGGAGAACAAAGGTTGGGAGGGAGGAGGAGTGAGAGGCGGGAGCAGGGGACAGAAAGAGAGGCCAATCAAGAGGTGTGAAGTCAGAATGGGTGCAGAGAGGTGTGAAATGAAACTTCCAATGAATGGAGAAAATTTAAAAGAACAGTAGTCTGTCGTTAAGGGAAGGGAGAAGGTGTGATCCTAGCTGCAGAATAATTTTAGTTTCGGTGGTCTTTCTGATGTATGAGTTTGGAAAACCGTCTTTGAGAACACAGACGGAGAGATTAGAGTGGTCGTGGCCGTCAGAGGTGAAATGAGAAACAATGGGCTTGGAGAGATCTTTAATCTTTACAGCCCTGACGTGTTCTCTGAAACGGTCTCCGAGTCTCCTTCCCGTTTCTCCAATGTAGATGGCTGGGCATTTACTGCAAGAGATACAGTAAATAAGGTTGCTGGAGGTACAAGATGCTGTCTGGGTGATCCGGAATTGTCCTGAGGGGCCTTGAATGAGTGTGGTGGTGGCTGTGTATTTGCAGGTGATACAGCGAGCTCTGTTGCAAGGGAAAGTGCCTGGTGTGGATGGTTGTTGAGGGCGGTCAAGGGAGCTGTGAACAAGGAGGTTACGCAGATTAGGTGGTCGGCGATATGAGATGATAGGGCGATCAGAAAAGAGGGCCCCAATGGAGGGATCATCCTGTAGGATGGAAAAGTTGTGGTTAATGGTCCTGGGGATAGGAAGTGTGTTAGGGTGGTAAGGAAGCACCAGAGGAATGCGGTTGTTACGGCGGGAGTTCCTGATCGGGTTGATGGTCCGGGGGGTGTTTTTGGCTCGGGCAAGGGCCCTGTCAATCACACTGCTGGGGTATCCTCTGTTGATGAAAAATGAGTACATTTCGAGGGCTTGGTTCTCGAAGTCGATGTCGTCGCTGCATAATCGTCGTAACCTAAGGAACTGTGAAAAAGGAAGAGAGTTTTTAGTGTGGTTGGGGTGAAATGAGCTGTACAGGAGGTAGCTGTGTGAATCCGTGGGTTTGTAATAAACTGAAGTGGACAGTCGGGGGTAGTTGATAGACAAGTGGATGTCTAGAAACGGAAGAGTAGTGGAAGATATGTTAATCGTATATTTGAGGGACGGGTGGAAGTTGGTGAAATGGTGCAGGAAGAACTCAAGCTGATCGTTGGAGCATGTGGCGGCACCGACGCAGTCATCAATATATCGTTTGTAGAGGTCAGGGACGTAGCCAGTGTAGGAAGCGAAGAAGCGTTCTTCTACCCAGCCGACAAAAATGTTGGCATAGCTGGGTCCCATTCTGGTGCCCATGGCAACTCCACTGACCTGTTGGTAAAAAAGATTATTGAAAGAGAATGCGTTCAGTGTGAGGACCAATTCTGCAAGGCGTACCAGGGTGTGGGTGGGTGGATCAAGCACTGTGCGTTTGTCCAGCATGTGCTTGAGTGCTGTAAGGCCGTCATTATGGGGAATGACGGTGTACAGAGATGTGATGTCCATGGTAAAAATGTAGCATTCGGTACCCTGAAATTGGAAATCATTAAAAAGTTGGAGCGCGTGGTTGGTGTCTTTGATGTATGAGGGAAGATCTTCAACCAGCGGTCTCATGAGGCTGTCGAGAAAGGCTGAGATGTAAGTAGTTGGACAGTTACATGCTGATACGATGGGGCGTCCAGGGGTGTCCGGTTTGTGGATTTTGGGGAGGAGGTAAAATTGAGATACCTGTGGATGTTCCATGATGAGCCGGTTTGCCTCCTGGGGGAGCTCATTACTGCTGATAAGAAGAGAAATGGTGGATACCACTTCCTTTTGGTAGTCAGTGGTAGGGTCCTGTTGGAGAGGGAGGTAGGCAGAAGTGTCAGTTAGTTGTCTAGAGGCTTCAGAGATGTATAGATCCTTACGCCACACCACAACAGCGCCTCCTTTGTCCGCTGGTTTGATGACGATATCATCCCTGTTGCGGAGAGACTGGAGCGCCTGATTTTCTCCTTGGGTGAGGTTAGACCTATGTTTACTGGGTATAGAGAGTGCCTTGGGAGCTTGATTAGTGCATTGGTTGATGAAATAATCAACTGGTGGAAAACGGCCAGAGGAGGGAGTCCAACAGCTCTGTTTGGGATTAATGTTGTTAATGACATCAATAACCGGGTTGTTATCAGCTGCCTGTGAAGAGGAATTGTCGGCAAAATGTGCTCTGAGACGGATCCTGCGGTAAAAGCGGTTAAGGTCGACATTGGTCTGGGGGATGTCCAGCTTCCTGGGAACTGGTACAAAACTGAGCCCTTTGCTGAGGAGGGATCGCTCATCCTGTGAAAGGGAAAGGTCAGAAGGTATGGTGACAACAAGGTTAGGATTGGTGAGGGTGTTCGGGGTGTTGATGGTTTTCTTCTGTAGAAGATGACTGAGTTTTTTGTCCTTCTCTGTAGTGAGAAACTGGTAGAGTTTAGAGTTGAGAGATCTAATGAGGTTAGTTATGAAGGGAAGATGATGTGGAGCTGTAAGCCGTAGAAATTCCTTAGCCTCTTTGATGTTGTTGTCGGAAAGGATAATCTGTTTTTTGAGGGAGAAAATGGTAGAGAGCATTAGTTTCCTAGAAAATTGTTTTAGAAGTCTCTGAGTGTTACTCTGGGTGGTATCAGAGTCAAAAGAAAAGGTATTAAATTTAAGGCGAAATCCTTTAGGGATGATATTATGTCGACGACATCTGTAAAGGAATAGAAGGTGGTTAGAAAGCCTGGTCTTGGAACAGATAGCTGTGAAGAGACGGATATATCTACCTATATACGTATAATAGACCTCTAATGTTATCCGTATAATAGACCTCTAACCATATACGTATAATAGACGTCTAAAGTTATCCGTATAATAGACCTCTAACCATATACGTATAATAGTCCTCTAAAGTTATCCGTATAATAGACCTCTAAAGTTATCCGGAACTCCAACCATATATGTATAATAGTCCTCTAAATTTATCCGTATAATAGAACTCCAACCATTTATGTATAATGAACGTCTAAACATAGACGTATAATTGACGTATAACTTTAGACGTATATTAGAATTTCATTCTAGACGAATTGCAGACCACATTTAGACGTCTAAGGTATGCGTTTAATAGACGTATATTATACGTCTTTTGCCCACTGGGGTGGCTCTGGAACAGTTTTCAACCATGTTGTTTTATAAAAAGGGGAGATATGTACACGTTACTGAAGCTAAAAGTTTAGCCTTTGTCACTAATGTAACCACTAAATAAAGACATATAGAAATCCCTACGTTACAGACTGTATATGACTGGTATTGGTAGTTTAAAGAAAAAATACACACCAGTATTCCACTTTCTCCCTAAACATTTTAAGCATCAGAGTCTTACATGTGGTTATTTCAGAAACGTTTGTACGTGCTCCTTCTGACCATGTTACTGTTTACTGTTACTGACCATATTAAGTTTAAGTGCCTGTGGGCACTTTTCCTGTCCGTGGGGGGTGGACCGTCTTTCATTAGAAGGTTAGTCTGTTCTACTCTGAGAATGTAGAGGGGGTGGAAAGTGCCCGCGGTCATTTAATTAGTATTAAAATTCGGACTGATTCCCTTGCGAAGATACGGACATAGGAATATTCGTGCGTGGTCAAAAAATGGCCTAAAAACGACAAAGTGAAGGCTGTGAAAACATTCACAATGTACTTTATACACAAAGCAAATATACCCCCCCCCCCCTCAATTCAATTCAAGCTGCTTTATTAGCATGACAGATGGGTACAATCAGTGTTGGGTATTTACTTTGCTTTGAGATGCCACTTTTAAAGGTGATATATAAAATCAAGGCTTTAACTTTCTTTAACTCCGCAAGTCTGAGTTCTTGTGTCTGTCCTATCCGAACCCGAAAGTATTACAATATGTATCTTTATAGCAGGTGGTGTACAGCTTTTTAGTATAGATTACACTTTTCTAAAATGTATTTAAAAAATAAAAACGATTACAATCTAATCTTTCCACGTTTGATCCCAAAATAAATCTAAACGGGGAGAAAGCTATGCTGAAAGTTTATTAAGATACTTAGAAGACAAAGATATCAATTTATGTTGCATTTGTCTGATTGTGAATCAAAAAACACATATATTTAAACCCGCATTTGCGATTTAAATCAAAACGTTATTTAAATCAATATAAATGTTTATATTGTAACGCCTAGGTGACTATTCATTGTTATTAAAATGACTTAAATTCGATCATGTTGTGATATTTAGAAATATAAATTTGTTTGGTGCGAGTGAGGTTTTATTTAATCTCTGACTCAGTGATGGCCTGGCATGGTGAGGTGCGCTGGCAGCTATGTGGTGTTACGCAGTGCTGGCCTGACACGGTGAGGTGCCCTGGCAGCTGTATGATGCAGTGGTGGCCTGGCACGGTGAGGTGCGCTTGCAGCTATGTGACGCAGTGGTGGCCTGGCACGGTGAGGTGCGCTGGCAGCTGTGTGATGCAGTGGTGGCCGGGCACGGTGAGGTGCGCTGGCAGGTGGGTGATGCAGTGGTGGCCTGGCACGGTGAGGTGCGCTGGCAGCTGCGTGGTGTGACGCAGTGGTGGCCTGGCACGGTGAAGTGCGCTGGCAGCTGTGTGGTGTGACACAGTGGTGGCCTGGCACGGTGAAGTGCGCTGGCAGCTGTGTGGTGTGACGCAGTGGTGGCCTGGCACGGTGAAGTGCGCTGGCAGCTGTGTGGTGTGACGCAGTGGTGGCCTGGTACGGTGAGGTGCGCTGGCAGCTGTGTGGTGTGACGCTGTGGTGGCCTGGCACGGTTACATGCGCTGGCAGCTGTGTGGTGTGACGCAGTGATGACCTGGCATGGTGAGGTGCGCTGGCAGCTATGTGGTGTTACGCAGTGGTGGCCTGACACGGTGAGGTGCCCTGGCAGCTGTATGATGCAGTGGTGGCCTGGCACGGTGAGGTGCGCTTGCAGCTATGTGACGCAGTGGTGGCCTGGCACGGTGAGGTGCGCTGGCAGCTGTGTGATGCAGTGGTGGTCGGGTATGTAGAGGTGCACTGGCAGCTGTGTGTTGTGACGCAGTGGTGGCCTGGCACGGTGAGGTGCGCTGGCAGCTGTGTGATGCAGTGGTGGCCTGGCACGGTGAGGTGCGCTGACAGCTGTGTGGTGTGGCGCAGTTGTGGCCTGGCACGGTGAAGTGCGCTGGCAGCTGTGTGATGCAGTGGTGGCCGGGCACGGTGAGGTGCGCTGGCAGGTGGGTGATGCAGTGGTGGCCTGGCACCGTGAGGTGCGCTGGCAGCTGTGTGGTGTGACGCAGTGGTGGCCTGGCACGGTGAAGTGCGCTGGCAGCTGTGTGGTGTGACGCAGTGGTGGCCTGGCACGGTGAAGTGCGCTGGCAGCTGTGTGGTGTGACGCAGTGGTGGCCTGGCACGGTGAAGTGCGCTGGCAGCTGTGTGGTGTGACGCAGTGGTGGCCTGGTACGGTGAGGTGCGCTGGCAGCTGTGTGGTGTGACGCTGTGGTGGCCTGGCACGGTTACATGCACTGGCAGCTGTGTGGTGTGACGCAGTGATGGCCTGGAATGGTGAGGTGCGCTGGCAGCTATGTGGTGTTACGCAGTGGTGGCCTGACACGGTGAGGTGCCCTGGCAGCTGTATGATGCAGTGGTGGCCTGGCACGGTGAGGTGCACTTGCAGCTATGTGACGCAGTGGTGGCCTGGCACGGTGAGGTGCGCTGGCAGCTGTGTGATGCAGTGGTGGTCGGGTATGTAGAGGTGCACTGGCAGCTGTGTGTTGTGATGCAGTGATGGCCTGGCACGGTGAGGTACGCTGGCATATAATGAATATATTCATGTGCATCCAACACACAGTTCAACGCTAGCAACTACACAAAATCTAAAATATGAGCTCTACTTGCCACTTACAATACCAACAGTACCAGCTAACTTTAGTAGTGACATTTTCATGGATCTTTTTAACAATAAAATTTACAACATCAGACTTCAGACACAATTAAACAGGCCTCAAAAAAGTCTGGTACAAACATTTTCAGCATGGTGAAACATGGTGAACATTTCCACCACTGCGTCACACCACACAGCTGCCAGCGCACCTCACTGTGCCAGGCCACCACTGCATCACCCAGCTGCCAGCGCACCTCACCGTGCCAGGCCACCACTGCATCACACAGCTGCCAGCGCACCTCACCGTGCCAGGCCACCACTGCGTCACACCACACAGCTGCCAGCGCACTTCACCGTGCCAGGCCACCACTGCGTCACACCACACAGCTGCCAGCGCACTTCACCGTGCCAGGCCACCACTGCATCACACCACACAGCTGCCAGCGCACCTCACGGTGCCAGGCCACCACTGCATCACCCACCTGCCAGCGCACCTCACCGTGCCCGGCCACCACTGCATCACACAGCTGCCAGCGCACTTCACCGTGCCAGGCCACAACTGCGCCACACCACACAGCTGTCAGCGCACCTCACCGTGCCAGGCCACCACTGCATCACACAGCTGCCAGCGCACCTCACCGTGCCAGGCCACCACTGCGTCACATAGCTGCAAGCGCACCTCACCGTGCCAGGCCACCACTGCATCATACAGCTGCCAGGGCACCTCACCGTGTCAGGCCACCACTGCGTCACACAAATTTCAGCGCCATATATTTCATGGATATTATGGAATATAATGGATGGATATCTTAGTTATCTTTCTAGTTCACAGGTTTGCATGCATAATTTAATTTTGAAAGCCACTGAGACATCAGGTACTACTGTTGTATTTATGAAAAAGAAACAAAACAAAAAACATACTAACAACTGTGCCATCCTGCTCCTTAGTTAATACATTTTATTATTCACAAACAGTTAACATTGTTAGCAAAATATTTTGAATTATATTTAACCCTATTTTTTCTTTAGTTTTGTATTTAACTTATTATATGATAGTCAGACTTAATGTATATTTGAACAATGAAAATATATTTTTACAAGATTTTACATTAAGCACTTAAAATTAATATGGTTAATAATAGTAAACTGTAACATGCTGTAACAAGATCGGTTAAACTGCGAAGAAAATGCTTTCAGAGAAAATGTTTCAGGTGTGAAGAACATAGATCTCCAATGCAATTTCAACCAAAACTGTAACCACACACCCTGCCCCCACTACCATTAGAATATACACAAAGCACTCAAATCTTTCGAGCTAATGATCAGGTGACCCGAGAGAGAGCGAGAGAAACACCAAGGGGTGCGGAACCAGGGAACTATTTACATGGAAAACGGGCGATCTCCCCAGACTGTCCGCCCGTTTCACTGTTACCTGGATACCTCTTTATTTAGAACTCACTAACACTGATTTTTAGTTTAGAAGGATTCAAGTAGGGTTTTAGATGAAAGGCAGCGACCTTAATCAAGCCCAAATCATAATTGAACCCATTCAGAGCCTACATTACATTTTAGCGTTTCATTCTGAGCAGAAGACCCTCACACCTGAAGAAGGGGGAGGTGTTTTTCGCTGGAAATCTCGCCTGCTTCTACTTTACAACCGGAGTGCTGGCTGTGACGAATTAAACCGGTATTACAGGTTTCAATCACAGACCATGTGACATGGGAGTCAGGAAACTAACACACAGCGCCACCGGATTTGATAACGCTATAAAAACGCTATAAAATAATGTGACTTGGCACAGAACAAGTTTACAGCACAGTACAATAATAAATGCTGACCATGACTTTAGAAGCATAAATTGCCTTACACTCAGTTTAAACACAAGCTGTCTTTAGCCCTCTAAGCTGGTTCATACAGAAATGTAGAGATCCAGGCTCAGAACACACAGCTTCATTAGCGAATACATATGCAGGACAACTAGAGAAGACGTTTTACAGAGGATGGATTTTTAGAAACATCCCATCAGTGACATCACTGAAGTCAACTCCTAGGTACTGTAACTGTCGTGTGGATAGTTTCACAAGAATCAGACAAAGGTTTAAGCATCGCTTGTTCTAGATAAAACTGCAAAAAAAAAAACAACAACCCATAATGTACTTCTTTGCGGCTCTGTTTGCCCAAATCATATATTCACAACGTGAAATCTAGAAAATAATATTACGTAACCAAAATCCGCAATATGGAAACAGAACCTGTGTAATTGTTGATAGATGATGTACTCGTAACATTTTTTCAAGACGAACTACAACATTTAAAAAATGACTTGTATGTACTTGATATCTCTAATCAATCCACGGGTCCCAGCGCAAAACGAAACTAAAACGCATACCGTTTCGCGCTTCTTATTAGTTGCTCAAAAGTAATTTGACCGTATGAAATGCATCATATAAACCTAGAAACATATATGTGAGCAGTACTTAAGCACTGTAGTATCGGTGTTAAGACATACCTCTCAAATACTGTAAATCAAGTTAAAAATATCTCAAGACCGATTCTGGTCATAATGAAACCATGTTTCGTGTATGTTTTCTTTAAAGTACCGAGACCAGCCATATACTGTATGTTTATGTTCCAAAATTAATATCGTTTATGGCCTTCACACGCGTTGCAGTATGCTCCTATTCTTTTTATGCTCAGCTACTAAGATTTCCCTTCAGTGGTAAAATTAGATATGAATATTCAATACTTAAACGGGCACAGTTAAGACATTAAATATACATATACATACTGTATACAGTACAGTTTGCATACGGTAATATGTTTATGTTCCTAAATCAATCTCTTTTATGAGCATGTGAAAGGCATGGTGAATCACTGTACTTTGCATGATTGGAAACAAATGCGTGATTGAGAAATGCTGTGGTGTTACTTTTACAAAGACGGTCAATGAAAAAAAGAATGTTGACCAGGGCAATACTTTGAGTTTACACTTACAGCTTGTCCAAGGTCATTCATTATTAATACTATTAGTAATATCTTCGTTAAAGACTTTGACGGCCACAGCTCAAACATGAGAGGTTGAGCTTTATTAGCTCCACCTTGCGGAAATTCCGGATACTATTATTTTGCTTGTCGTATTATAGGAGAATTTACGGTATCTCGCGGTATTTACCGGTAGCTTGCGGTAGACTGCGTACAGCGTACCGCAAAATAATGCGGTATCGCCCGCGCATTTTGAATGGCTGCATCTGTACACAGGTTCTGTTTCCATATTGCGGATTTTGGTTACGTAATATTATTTTCTAGATTTCACGTTGTGAATATATGATTTGGGCAAACAGAGCCGCAAAGAAGTACATTATGGGTTGTTGTTTTTTTTTTTGCAGTTTTATCTAGAACAAGCGATGCTTAAACCTTTGTCTGATTCTTGTGAAACTATCCACACGACAGTTACAGTACCTAGGAGTTGACTTCAGTGATGTCACTGATGGGATGTTTCTAAAAATCCATCCTCTGTAAAACGTCTTCTCTAGTTGTCCTGCATATGTATTCGCTAATGAAGCTGTGTGTTCTGAGCCTGGATCTCTACATTTCTGTATGAACCAGCTTAGAGGGCTAAAGACAGCTTGTGTTTAAATTGAGTGTAAGGCAATTTATGCTTCTAAAGTCATGGTCAGCATTTATTATTGTACTGTGCTGTAAACTTGTTCTGTGCCTAGTCACATTATTTTATAGCGTTTTTATAGCGTTATCAAATCCGGTGGCACTGTGTGTTAGTTTCCTGACTCCCATGTCACATGGTCTGTGATTGAAACAGCCTGTGAAACCGGTTTAATTCGTCACAGCCAGCACTCCGGCAGAGAGGGGGTTGTACTCGTAAAGTAGAAGCAGGCGAGATTTCCAGCGAAAGACACCCCCCCTCATACGATTCAAATTGTATTACAGCATTGTAATTACACATTGTAATTGTATTACACATTGTACACATGCTTAAAAGAGACGAGAGAAAACGCAAGCCCTCTTCAGGTGTGAGGGTCTTCTGCTCAGAATGAAACGCTAAAATGTAATGTAGGCTTTGAATGGGTTCAGTTATGATTTGGGCTTGATTAAGGTCGCTGCCTTTCATCTAAAACCCTACTTGAATCCTTCTAAACTAAAAATCAGTGTTAGTGAGTTCTAAATAAAGAGGTATCCAGGTAACAGTGAAACGGGAGGACAGTCTGGGGAGATCGCCCGTTTTCCATGTAAATAGTTCCCTGGTTCCGCACCCCTTGGTGTTTCTCTCGCTCTCTCGGGTCACCTGATCATTAGCTCGAAAGATTTCAGTGCTTTGTGTTTATTCTAATGGTAGTGGGGGCAGGGTGTGTGGGAACAGGTTTGGTTGAAATTGCATTGGAGATCTATGTTCTTCACACCTGAAACATTTTCTCTGAAAGCATTTTCTTCGCAGTTTAACCGATCTTGTTACAGCATGTTACAGTTTACTATTATTAACCATATTAATTTTAAGTGCTTAATGCCATTTTTTGACCAGGCACGAATATTCTTAAGTCCATATCTTCGCAAGGGAATCAGTGTGAATTGCAATACTAATTAAATTAAAACTACTAACTACTAACTAATACTAACTAATTAAAACAAACCAGAAACGTGTTGTTCTGTCTAATGACATTACAAGTGGAAAGATTACAGATTTAATCGTCTTTAATTTTGTTACGTTATACATTTTAGAAACGTTTCATCCATACAAACACCACAAAACTATTTTCGATTGTATTTCTGAATAGTATGTTACACTTAGTTCACTGTTTTAAATACATCTAATTAAGAAAGTTAGGTGTTAGCATAAACTATTAGCAATCAATAATATTAAATTTAGCACTGTAATAAGCTGTTGCACTTTCCCCCGCATCTTGTAAAAATATATTTTCATTGTTCAAATATACATTGAGTCTGACTATCATATAATAAGTTAAATACAAAACTAAAGAAAAAATAGGGTTAAATATAATTCAAAATATTTTGCTAACAATGTTAACTGTTTGTGAATAATAAAATGTATTAACTAAGGAGTAGGATGGCACAGTTGTTAATATGTTTTTTGTTTTGTTTCTTTTTCATAAATACAACAGTAGTACCTGATGTCTCAGTGACTTTTAAAATTAAATTATGCATGCAAACCTGTGAACTAGAAAGATAACTAAGATATCCATCCATTTATAATGGTGGCGAAGTGGTTAGCATTGCTATCTTGCAGCACTGGGGTCCTAGGTTCAATTCCTGCCATCCTGTGTGTGTGGGGTTTACATGTTCTCTCTGGGTTACATGGTTTTTCTCCATATGTGTGATATGACTCCCTCTCGCACTCCAAAACATACTGGTAAGTTAATTGGTTTATGGGAAAACTGGCCCTAGTGTGTGTGTGTTTGTGTCTGTCTGTCCTGTGATGGACTGGCGCTATGTCCAGGGTGTATTCTGCCTTGTGTCCGTTGCTTACTGGGATAGGCTCCAAATCCTCTGTACTGGATAAAGAGATTAGAAATGGATGGAAGTAAAGGCACTGTGTGGATGGAACTATACACAGTGTTAGAAACCCACTATGAAATGGCAGCATCTCACTGAGAATAAAATATTTTATAGTGCTGGCTTAAGGAAACAGCCTTTCCACCTCTCTTGCACATCAGTATCCATACCTAGTTATTTAAACAAATTGCCTCTAATTATAAACATCTTAATATGCTGGCTCTGTGGATCCGCATCAGCTATGTTTGCCCATTCCTTCAATTCATGTGCATCCAACACACAGTTCAATGCCAGCAACTACACATAATCTAAAATACAATCCTTATTTCAGTATCTATGTAAACATATAGTCTGTTAACTTCATCATCTTCATCAAAAGTATGCCTAACCCCATTAGGAAGTGTTCTTATTATAAGTGTATTCCTCAGCTTTCCCCAAATTATCTTCTTCTTGCCAACATCTCTAGTCTTTTATCCTGCAATAACTCAGCCAACACTTAAATCTCCAAAAGCTGCTTGTGTTAATTTCTTTAAATCACAAATATCATGTGTAAATACTGGCCATGTAATACTCTGCATTGTGGAATAATAGTTTATTTTAAAGGGAACTAGAGAAACTAAGAACTAGAGAAATCAAGAAAGGCTTTTTTTCTAGAATTAATAAATGCACATCCTGTTCACTGGGGATATTAAATCCACACTGAGCAATCTTCAATATGTTCAGAATATGACAGCAAGAATCCTATCAGGGATGCATTACACCTGTTTTCAAGTCCTTGCACTGGTTACCTATCAGATTTCGAGTCAACTTCAAAATCCTTGTCCTCCTTATATACTGTCCTACAACTGTTATTATTGATCACCGAATTATTGTACTTGACATGACTTCATTCAGCCTTTCCTGAACGTCTATGACAGGCAGAGAGAGTGTTGTTTCTGGTGCGATCTTTTGCAGCTGACATTTCACTGTTTTAAACGAACAAGAAATTAGATTGCTCATAAATCAGTTATTCTATATAAACACAGCGTATTTGCCCTCCGAAAATCCTCTTTTTCTTGTTCGTTTTAGAGACCTTGATCGAAACTGATTTTAGATGTCAGAAAGGATTTATTTTCTCTGTATTTCCTACATTGCTTTGTCGAGATTTTAACTTTATATCTAACTTTATATCTAGGCTCAGATTTCAACTATAAATCGTACAGTAATTAATAGCAGTAAATACTGATGTTTTGCGCCCTCTTACCACAAAAATATATGTTTTGTAGTTGGGATTAACTTTATTTCGTACGCGTAGTTATTCTGATTCAGACACCGAACAGTTAAAGATGGCGGCAAATAATACACCCAGAGAGGGGGGGGGGGGGGCGTCTTCTCGCCTCCATAACTAAAATGCCAAATAGGAGTGGCTTAAGCGACATACACAGTCGTGTAACTGACAGTTTGAGGTAGCCTTTCGTGTAAATTTCGCTTTGTTGCTGATAGGTTAAGCTTTCGAAACTCTGCCCCAAAGTCATGTGACTGATTTTTCGCCCTGTTTCGTTGGTTAAATGCAATGATCACAAGCACCACCATGGTAACTGGGATGTGTAGTTTTTAATTCCATTTGAATTATAACTGTACGTACTGTCTTCATATTTGGCCAGGGCTTTAAAGAGAAGGCGCCCCAAAAAATTTCGGTGCCGTCATCTCCGCTTTAAAGGTACCCCCGTGCTGGAAGAATTTGACCTCGGAACGTTTGCCCAGCGTAGTTATAGTGGACATAAAAACAAGAGTTCTCTGGCATTATATCCTAGAAGACACAGACCGGCGCCAGACCGGTAAATGCTTGATGAACTAGGGATTGGACAGTTTCCAAGTGCTTGTACAATCGATGGAAATGTTCAAATAAATGTGCAAAAGAAATAAACAAAATAATCATTTATTTCTTTATCATATTGGCTAGCTAATGTCCTCTCTTTGCTAGTAAGTGGCTGTGTTTCTGCGTTGGGTAGCAACGGGTGACTGTTCTCAGGCGGAAGATGTAAACAGCTTAATTTTCGTGTTAAATAATTTTAAAAAATTAAAATTCATTCTATACAGCAATCACATATTTGGGTACCGTTTCATAAAACTTTCATGCTTAAAATGTTTAGGGAGAAATGGAAGACTGGTGTGTATTTTTTTTTTAAACTATCAAGACCAGCCATGCACAGTACAGTTTATGTACATACAGTAATGCTCCTCTTCTTTTTATGCTCAGCTACTAAAATTTCCCTTTAGTGGTAAAATTCCATATAAATATTCAAAACTAAGCGGATTGAAATGTGCACAGTAAAGACATTAAATGATTAAATCTTTTCACTACCAACCAATGCACCACGAGTGCCCCTGTCGGTCATTTTGGCCAGCCAATCACTTACCGCGGTGCCCTACGGTGCCCTGCGGGTTGGTTACTGTACCGCGGGTTTTTACCGCTCATTTTGAATGGCTGCATCTGTATGCACAATGAAAATACACAATGAGAGTAGACAGTAGATAGGGTTACAAAACACAGTAGGGGCAGAGGGGTAAAAAACAGAACCAGTTAAGTAACAGTTCTTCTAAATAAGGATTTGAGTCTAGATTTGAAGAAGTTTAGAGAAGGTGACTCTCTAATATCCTTAGGGATAGAGTTCCAGAGCTTTAGGGCATAACAGCAGAAGATCCTGTCACCCATAGAGTGTAGGCAGGCATGGAGGACAGATAGGAGACCAGAATTAGAAGAGAGAAGGTTGCAGGGTGGGGAGTAGGATGATAGTAGCTCAAACAAGTACTGAGGTGCCAAGCCATGCTGAGCCTTTAGGTGACCATGAGGATTTTGATGTCTACACAAAACCTGACAGAATGTCGGTACAAGGACTCCACTATAGAGTGATGTGATCCCATGCACTAGACCTGGTCAGGATTCTGACTGTTTTTGGACATATGCAGTTCGTTTGATGTGGATTTAAAAACCCCAGCGATCAGAGGGTTACAGTAGTCAATTTGGGAGAAGACAAATCTTTTGATCAGCTTTTCAGCAACAGTTAGCAATAATAAAGGACATACTCTGGTGATATTCCTGAGATGAAAGAACAATATTTTGACAATATGTTGCACATGTGGGTCGAATGTCAAACCTGAATCAAATATCACCCCCAACTTTTTCAATTTAGACTGAAGTTCAAGTACAGCACCATCCACTGATAGAGCTACAGCATTGGCTTTACTAAGTTGAATGTGTAGGGGTTTTGTGAATTTCCTGAAACAATTTATAAATTGTAACAGTAGATCACAAGGTGATTCTTAATGGCTATTAGAGGATCATTCATCAGAACAATCAGCAACACACACACAGATTCAAATACACAGAATACATTTAATGATACATAAAAATGTGCATATAAATACATAGAATAGTCTGCCTGGATACAGATGGCAGATCATACTGTGAAGGTGTCAGAATACAAAAGATATTGTAGTGTTTTTGGGTTCACATGGGTATGCACTTTCGCCGCTGCCACCTCAGGTCAGCCCCTAGTTGGGGACTCAAACCCGGCCTTCCAGCATCACTCAACAGGGAACCAGCCACCTGAGCTAAAGGGAGATCTCCCATCAGCCTGGAGGCTGAGGTCCCTGCTATTCACAGGGAAGGTCGGTGACGTCGCCGCGCTGGCAAGCCGGCTCGCACAACCTGTAATGTCGGCCGTATGTGTTACAAAATACATAACCACGAAGAGATACAAACAAAAAGAGATACAAACAAGGAATATACAGTGGTGTGAAAAAGTGTTTGCCCCCTTCCTGATTTCTTATTTTTTTGCATGTTTGTCACAATGAAATGTTTCAGATCATCAAACAAATTGAAATATTAGACAAAGATAACACAAGTAAACACAAAATGCAGTTTTTAAATGAAGGTTTTTATTATTAAGGGAAAAAAAAATCCAAACCTACATGGCCCTGTGTGAAAAAGTTATTGCCCCCCCTGTTAAAACATAAATCAACTGTGGTTTATCACATCTCTGGAAAGCTGAGTTCAATTTCTCTAGCCACACCCAGGCCTGATTACTGCCACACCTGTTCTCAATCAAGAAATCACTTAAATAGGACCTGCCTGACAAAGTGAAGTAGACCAAAAGATCCTCAAAAGCTAGACATCATGCTGCGATCCAAAGAAATTCAGGAACAAATGAGAAACAGAGTAATTGAGATTTATCAGTCTGGAAAAGGTTATAAAGCCATTTCTAAAGCTTTGGGACTCCAGCGAACCACAGTGAGAGCCATTATCCACAAATGGCGAAAACATGGAACAGTGGTGAACCTTCCCAGGAGTGGCCGGCCGACCAAAATTACCACAAGAGCGCAGCGACGACTCATCCAAGAGGTCAGAAAAACCCCCACAACAACATCCAAAGAACTGCAGGCTTCACTTGCCTCAGTTAAGGTCAGTGTTCATGACTCCACCATAAGAAAGAGACTGGGCAAAAATGGCCTGCATGGCAGAGTTCCAAGACGAAAACCACTGCTGAGCAAAAAGAACATAAAGGCTCGTCTCAGTTTTGCCAGAAAACATCTTGATGATCCCCAAGACTTTTGGGAAAATACTCTGTGGACTGACGTGACAAAAGTTGAACTTTTTGGAAGGCGTGTGTCCCATTACATCTGGCGTAAAAGTAACACAGCATTTCAGAAAAGGAACATCATACCAACAGTAAAATATGGTGGTGGTAGTATGATGGTCTGGGGCTGTTTTGCTGCTTCAGGACCTGGAAGACTTGCTGTGGCAAATGGAACCATGAATTCTGCTGTCTACCAAAAAATCCTGAAGGAGAATGTCCGGCCATCTGTTCGTGACCTCAAGCTGAAGCGCACTTGGGTTCTGCAGCAGGACAATGATCCAAAACACACCAGCAAGTCCACCTCTGAATGGCTTAAGAAAAACAAAATGAAGACTTTGGAGTGGCCTAGTCAAAGTCCTGACCTGAATCCGATTGAGATGTTGTGGCATGACCTTAAAAAAGCGGTTAAGGCTCGAAAACCCTCCAATGTGGCTGAATTACAACAATTCTGCAAAGATGAGTAGGCCAAAATTCCTCCACAGCGCTGTAAAAGACTCATTGCCAGTTATCGCAAACGCTTGATTGCAGTTGTTGCTGCTAAGGGTGGCCCAACCAGTTATTAGGTTTAGGGGGCAATCACTTTTTCACACAGGGCCATGTAGGTTTGGATTTTTTTTTCCCTTAATAATAAAAACCTTCATTTAAAAACTGCATTTTGTGTTTGCTTGTGTTATCTTTGTCTAATATTTCAATTTGTTTGATGATCTGAAACATTTCAGTGTGACAAACATGCAAAAAAATAAGAAATCAGGAAGGGGGCAAACACTTTTTCACACCACTGTACTTCAGTATATTATTCGGCTATACTATATCGTTAATCAGTCTCATTAATAAACTTCTACATTAGGTACTCAAAAGTAAAATCATATGAAATAAATTGATATTGACTTGGGTTGAAGTAACAATCTAATTCTCGAGATGCAATGTAGAATATTGAGTTACTTATCCAGATATGGATTTGGATTTCCTGGGGAATGGATATGAAAGACCAGCTGGTAGGCTCTGTCGCAGCGGCATCCTTGGACCCAGTTCTGGCTCGGCATCAAACAAAACCCGGTGCAGCTCTGAGTCAGGAAGAAGAAGGAAAAGACTTCTGCTGCTGTGCGCTGGGCAGCCCCTGGTCTCCGAGGACCCCTTTCTAGCTAGCGTCTGGGCTAGGAAAAAGAGTCTGTGCACAGAAAAGTGACTGTGGTCCAGGGCAAGTCACTCTAAAACAGGAAGAAGACCGGTTCATTCCCGACTTAGAGCTAATGCCGAATAAAACGTATTCATATTGTCGACAAGAGTCTAACCGTATGTTGCTCCGGTGACCATGTGATGTGCTGTAAGATGTGCACAAAAGTGGGTATCTATCATGATAGCTGGTTGCATCCCGATCCAGGGAACTGTTCCTTATCAATAAGAAAACACTTTAAATCAGAAACCACATGGGATGGCCTACACCACAGAGATGAGAGAGAGAAAGAGGCCTCCCTGGGAAAGTACAGCAACACTTAATTCTGACTTATTAATTAGCATTGCTGCATTGCTGCTACAAAGGGGAGTGCCAATAGGCATGACTTCAGTCTTGTCACAGTTTAGATAAAGAAAATTTTGAGTCATCCATATTTACTGTCGGAGATGCAATTACAGAGAATAGAGACAGACAATCAGCATCAGGTTTTGTATGGATGTACAGATGCAGCCATTCAAAGTGCGCGGCACAGACACGTACCGCGGGTAATTGGCTACGTCCTCACGCATCGTGACGCGCGATGACGCGCAATACCGCGGTACGTGATTGGTTGACTGACAGGGGCACTCATGGTGCATTGGCCGGTCGTAGAAAGATTTAAATGTCTTTACTGTGCCCGTTTTAGTATTGAATATTTATATGGAATTTTACCACTGAAGAGAAATCTTAGTAGCTGAGCATAAAAAGAATAGGAGCATAACGCGTGTGAAGGCCATAAACGATATTAATTTTGGAACATAAACATACAGTATATGGCTGGGCTCAGTACTAAGAAAAAATACACACCAGTATTCCATTTCTCTCTAATCATTTTGAGCATCGAAGTCTTTAACTAACGTGATACCGGAGTCAACAAGCATACTTTTAGAATTTGATTAAAAGGGAATATAATATGGAATCGCGTATCTAAAGAAATTAATAACGATATAATTATATTCATGTACCGCAACACAAGAATAGTACACGCTGTACAATGTCTGTTGATACTGTTTCTGTAGTGCTTTTTCAACACTCATCATGTGACCTTGCCAGCGGTGCTGTGGGCTAGGTTCCTGACTTATACATCACATGTTGGGTGTTCGAATCCAGCCGGAGCCTTGACTTTTTTTTTTAACAAACATTTCTTTGAAAAAATAAAATAGGGTTAGTGTTAGGGTTACTGTCAAACTTTAAATCAACAATTGATTTAAGGACGATCTGTCAAACTGCAATGAAATACAATATTGTTGTTGTTGTTATTGTTATTTTTATCCTGTAAAGCGTTTTGAGAAGCCACCTTTAAAGGCGCTATATAAAGGCGCTGATTCTTATGGAATGTGTTTTCTTTCTTCTTTTTATTCAGCGTGGAATAAATCTATTACAGTACTTGATTCTTATGGATGCCCGGTTCTGCCGGGGATTCAAAATAAAACATGGAATCGCTTGTCTAAGGAAATAGCAGTATAACTATATCCATGCACAAACAGTGGCATGTTACATTATTAATTTGGGTGTCTCCTCTTGCCAGAAAGCGCTAAATTGCATTTTGAGTGCGGTTTTTGACTTTTTTTAAATTACAACCCATGCATAAGCTGATACTGTTTACACTTTTAATTATTTTAAACTGTATTACAGCAGCACAATGTGCTTTTTCATGAAACCTAGAGTAACTAAATGTCTTGCATTGTACAGCTTTTCAGCTAAATATATTTATCGCTTACACCTGACACTTGAGGTGCCCAACAAAAACCGGTTGAACAGCTCTGTTGGAGGTTTGCATATCAGATCACATTCCGTTCCCCCCACAGAAAGACAGACTTATTAGTCGCTATTCACCGTATGGCGAGCAGCTCCAATTTCAGGCGAAAGTGATAGATCCCAGTTTAGCTGATCTTGTTACAGCATGTTACAGTTTATTATTATTAACCATATTCATTTTAAGTGCTTAATGCCATTTTTTGACCACACACGAATATTCTTATGTCTATATCTTTGCAAGGGAATCAATGCGAATTGTAAAACTAATTAAATGACCGCGGGCACTTTCCACCCCCCTCACAGCAGGAACATAACCCATTCTCAGCTCAGCAGCTCATTACAATATAGGGTGTTCAAACCGGTTTTTTTTTTACACAGTGACACAACTTCGCGTTGTGAATCTGTTTTTCCATGTTTACAAAGAAAGTGGAATACAGTGATACAACCTGCTATATATACATATGTTTAGATATTTAGACCCGGTGCGGAACCGAGAGAGGGAGGAGCCGCGGAGCTTAGCAGTACAGAACGAATGTTCTGCTGCCTGGAGCGCTTAATGGCACCAACCGCGTCTGCATTTATAATTTAGTTTTTAAAATTAGTCAAGCAATATGAAGCATCTCTTTTTACTTTTAAGTCCCTTAATTATCATTAAGCACAGCTTTCTCACCACTTAGACTACTTTTTGATACCATCCTTAGACAAAGCAGAAACTTGTTGTACTTTCTAATGACATACAAGTGGAAAGATTACAGATTTTAATCGTCTTTAATTTTGTTACATTATACATTTTAGAAACATTTCATCTATACAAACACCACAAAACTATTCTCGATTGTATTTCTGAATGTTATGTTACACTTAGTTCACTGTTTTAAATACATCTAATTAAGAAAGATAGGTGTTAGCATAAACTATTAGTAATCAATAATATTAAATTTAGCACTGTAATAAGTTGATGCACTTTCCCCCGCATCTTGTAAAAATATATTTTCATTGTTCAAATATACATTAAATATGACTATCATATAATAAGATAACAAAACTAAAGAAAAAATAGGGTAAACTATAATTCTAAATATTTTGCGTACAATGTTAACTGTTTATAAATAATAAAATGTATTAACTAAGGAGTAGGATGGCACAGTTGTTAGTATGCTTTTTGTTTTGTTTCTTTTTCATAAATACAACAGTAGCGCCTGATGTCTCAGAGGCTTTCAAAATTAAATTATGCATGCAAACCTGTGAACTAGAAAGATAACTAAAATATCCATCCATTTCTAATGGTGGCGAAGTGGTTAGCATTGCTATCTTGCAGCACTGGGGTCCTAGGTTCAATTCCTGCCATCCTGTGTGTGTGGGGTTTGCGTGGTCTCTCTGGGTTATGTGGTTTTTCTCCATATGTGTGATATGACTCCCTCTTGCACTCCAAAACATACTGGTAAGTTAATTGGTTTATGGGGAAAACTGGCCCTGGTGTGTGTGTGTTTGTGTCTGTCTGTCCTGTGATGGACTGACGCTATGTACAGGGTGTATTCTGCCTTGTGTCCGTTGCTTACTGGGATAGGCTCCAAATCTTCTGTACTGGATAAAGTGATTAGAAAATGGATGGAAGTAAAGGCACTGTGTGGATGGAACTATACACAGTGTTAGAAACCCACTATGAAATGGCAGCATCTCACTGAGAATAAAATATTTTATAGTGCTGGCTTAAGGAAATAGCCTTTCCACCTCTCTTCCACATCAGTATCCATACCTAGTTATTTTAACAAATTGCCTCTAATTATAAACATCTTAATATGCTGGCTCTGTGGATCAGCATCAGCTATGTTTGCCCATTCCTTCAATTCATGTGCATCCAACACACAGTTCAATGCTAGCAACTACACAAAATCTAAAATACAATCCTCATTTCAGTATCTATGTAAACATACAGTCTGTTAACTTCATCATCTTCATGAAAAGTATGCCTAACCCCATTAGGAAGTGTTCTTGTTATCAGTGTATTCCTCAACTTTCCCAAAATTATCTTTTTTTTAATAAATACAGTAAATACTGGCCATGTAATACTCTCCATTGTGGAATAATAGTTTATTTTAAAGGGAACTAGAGAAACTAGGAACTAGAGAAATCAGGAAAGGCTTTTTTTTCTAGAATTAATAAATGCACATCCTGTTCACTGGGGAAATTAAATCCACACTGAGCAATCTTCAATATGTTCAGAATATGACAGCGAGAATCCTAACAGGGATGCATTACACCTGTCTTCAAGTCCTTCCACTGGCTTCCAATCAGATTTCGAGTCAACTTCAAAATCCTCATCCTCATTCAGTACCTACTGTATATGACTTATTATCTGTCTACTCCCCACCTTTGTTTGTCTGACTCTGGTCTTCTAGCTGTCCTCAAGAACATCTACATTCTGTGGGTGACAGGACCTTCTCTAGCTGCACCCCAGAGCTCTCGATTTGTATCCCCAGTGATATCAGTCACATACCCTGAGTGCATTTAAATCTAACCTCAAAACCTTTCTTTTCAGAAGACTTAGTGTCTGTATCTGCTTCATTTTCTAATTTTGGTAGCACCTCTAACTGCTTGTCTTTCTTATATGTATTTACTTTGTAATCTGTGGTCCTTTTAACTGTTTTTACATCTACTGTATTGCTTAGAGATGCCACTTTTAAAGGTGATATATAAAATATTTATTTATTATTGTTATAGAGAAACATGATCAGATTTTCCCTGGTTCAGAAAAAAAGATCTAAAGTATACTAGTTTGTCACACTTCTCATTCCCTCTTTGCTAAATGGCTTTCCATACTAATCTGATCAATCTATCTGCCTGTTTTCTGTGCTTTCTCTATCCTGCTAGATTTGCAATTATTCTGAAAATTTTCTTCTTGAAGTAACTCATTTCTAAATACCTTTTTTCACTGTTAACATCTTGCTGCAACTCTGCGACAAAATATACACTTAGCTCAACCTGACAGTTCATCCTGCTCTCAACATTGAATAAAAAAAATCTTAAGATTTCTATATGTATGTCTTTATTTAGTGGTTTTATTCGTGACAAAGGCTAAACTTTCTTGGAAAAATGTATTTTATGTGTTGCAGAAAAACTGACTTGCTTTAACAAAATATATTTGCAAATCCTTTCACCTGGCAATCTACCTGAATGCCCAACTATCTGAGAAGCCCTCCATGAAACCATGTTTGCTATTAATTCATTTAGGGCTCACTGACAGAATTGCTGTTTTTTATGCATGTCAAAAAATTTCGGTGCCGTTGTCTCCGCTTTAAAGGTACCCCCGTGCTGGAAGAATTTAACCTCGGAACGTTTGCCCAGCGTACTAATATAGGCACATCCCGGAATTTTGACTTCACTGTGTAAAGAAGAAATTTTAAAGACTACTTCTTAGCATAGATAAAAAAGCTTGGATTCCCATGGACAGTATCTTATACACATATTTTCTGTTGTCTTTAATGATCTCTTGAGGATCCTTGTGATATTTTGAGCTCTTGAATGATAAGTGTCGCAGTTTAAATAATTTTCATTGTTAGAAATTATGAAACGCTCTGTTAAAAGCAAGGGGGTTTTTATATCTGTTATAGTAAAAGAAAATGCCAGACGAACTAGGGATTGAACAGTTTTTCAGTGCTTGTACAATCGATGGAAATGTTCAAATAAATGTGCTAAAGAAATAAACAAAAAAGTAAGTTATTCCTTTATCATATTGGCAAGCTAATGTCCCATCCTTGTTAGTTAGATCAACGAAATGCTGTGGTGGGTGTTACTTTTTGTCGATGAAAAAATAAAGTCTTTTCATTTAAAATGATGGTTGCAAATAGTGTGGCCCAGCATAATACTTTGAGTTTTACTTGTGGAGCTCATACAGCTGTGTCTGGATATCTTGGTCAAATATTCGGCTAGTGTGTATTGTCTGTTTAGGGTTCTGTAGCATTCCACAATGCTTGGCAGCTTGTTCCCCCCTCCCGCTGAAGACTCAACCCCTTCTACTTTGAAAATACCTGTGAAACTGGTTTAATTCGTCACAGCCAGCACTCCCACAGAGAGTGTTGAAAACCACATGTAAGACTTTGGTGCTTAAAATGTTTCGGGAGAAATGGAGTATTGGTGTGTATTTTTTCTTTAAAATAACAATAACAGCAACATACAGTTTACATAATATGTTTATGTTCCTAAATTAATATTGTTTATGACCTTTATGACCTTCGTTTTATGCTTAGCTACTAAAATTTCCCTTTAGTGGTAAAATTCCATATAAATATTCAATACTAAGCGGATTAAAATGTGCACAGTAAAGAGATTAAATCATTAAAGCTTTTCACTAACGACCAACACACCACATTATCTTCCGTGTCACAATAGTGTAAATACATTTTAGCAAAGTCCTGTACCATAAAAGTATGGTAATTAAAAAACATTAATGCTTTTGCTGGAGTTTAAATAAAGTCAATGTTTTCTCTTTTGGCTAGACTTGACTATTTAGCCATGAGATAAACAATAGATTGTCATTAGACAACCTTATGTTTATTAATCTTCCTTGTTATGCACAGTGAGAATGATAATGTAATGAGAATTAATTTAATCACAGAATGTTCATAAATTGTGCTAGGAAGAAAACCGATAGGTGTTCTGAAAGGTCACATATAAACAGGTTTTCGATGGACAGAATGATAGTGTAACGATTTCGGATTTGGACAGGACAGACACAAAAACTCAGACTTGCGTAGTTAAGAGCTGCCTTTATTTTCTTCTCCGTCACCATCTGCCAGCGAGCTCTCCCGCGCCCCGACCAGAGAGAGACATACGACGAGCCCTGCTAATAAAGCACCTTGAATTGAACTGAATTGAACTGAATTGAGGGGGGAGGGCGAGAGAGAAGGTGGCAAGTGAGAGGGGGGGGGAATGAGCGAGCGAACGAGCGAGAGAGAGAAACTATTTACATATTAAAACTATTTCCCAAATTTAATGTGTTTTTCTATATTTATTGTCAATTAATTGTCCATAATATTGCTATTCTATTTTTTTCAAAGAAATGTTTGTCAAAAGAAAAGTCACAGCACCAGCTGGATTTGAACACACAACTTCTGGTTTATAACTCAGGAACATAGACCACAGTACCACCCGCAAAGTCACATGAGGAGACGTGAAACAGCCCTACACATACAGAATCAACAGACATTGTACAGCGTGTACTACTGTGTTGCAGTACATGAATATAATTAATCGTTATTAATTTATTTAGATATGCGATCCCATATTATATTCCCTATTAATCAAATTCTAAAAGTATGCTTGTTGTCTCCGGTATCGAGCGTATTCGCAGAAAAGCTTAAAACTACTACTTTTTATGCACGTTATTTCACGTTAGTTAAAGACTTCGATGCTTAAAATTTTTAGGGAGAAATGGAATACTGGTGTGTATTTTTTCTTTAAAGTACTGAGACCAGCCATATACTGTATGTTTATGTTCCAAAATTAATATCGTTTATGGCCTTCACACACGTTACAGTATGCTACTATTCTTTTTATGCTGAGCTACTAAGATTTCCCTTCAGTGGTAAAATTTCATATAAATATTCAATACTTAAATGGGCACAGTAAAGACATTAAATATACATATACATACTGTATACAGTACAGTTTGCATACAGTAATATGTTTATGTTCCTAAATCAATCTCTTTTATGAGCATGTGAAAGGCATGGTGAATCAGAGATTCTCAAAAATTACTGTACTTTGAATGATTGGAAACAAATGCTTGATTGTGAAATGCTGTGGTGTTACTTTTACAAAGACAGTCAATGAAAAAAAGAATGTGGACCAGGGCAATACTTTGAGTTTACAGCTTCTCCAAGGTCATTCATTATTAATACTATTAGTAATATCTTTGGTAAAGACTTTGATGGCGACAGCTCAAACATGAGAGGTTGAGCTTTATTAGCTCCACCTTGTGGAAATTCCGGATACTATTATTTTACTTGCATTACCACGTGGTATCATGCGGCACTATGCAAGAATTTACGGTATTAATACAGTAACTTGCGGTAAACTGCGTCAAGCACACCACAAAATAATGCGGTATCGCCTGCTTGTTTTGAATGGCTGCATCTGTAGATTTGAGTATCGTCAGCATATAAGTGATAGTTGAGGCCATGTAATCTTAAAAGCTGACCAAATGGAAACATCTAAAGTAAATACTGAAAAATAGGGGTCCCAGTATCGAGCCCTGAGTAACACCAGACTTAACGGGTCCAATTTCAGATCTAAATCCACCAAGAGAGACAAAGTGACAGTGATCAGAAAGGTAAAACTTGACCCATTTGAGAGCAGTGTCAAAAACTTCAAACACAGTCTCAAGATGAGAAAGTAAGATATCATGGTTAACAGTGTCAAAGGCAGCACTGAGATCAAGAAGAATGAGGATAGAAAGAGAACCAGAATCAGAAGCTATTAGAAGATCGCTGGTGACTTTGACCAGGGCGGTTTCAGTGCAGTGAAGTTGTCGGAAGCCAGATTGGAGGGGTGTGAAAAGGTTATTTGCAAAGAGGTGGTGAATTAACAGCACATTCTAGAATTTTTAAAATAAAGATAAGTTGGAGACAGGGCAAAAATTGTTTAGATTGTCCATAGCCATGTTTGGCTTTTTTGGGACAGGGGTAATGGCAGCAGTTTTGAGGACCATTGATACAACACCAGTACTCAATAATTATTTTATTATACTGAGGGCAATGGGGCACAGAGACGTAGAAAAGGATTGAAATAATGTGGTGGGAATGGGATCTAGTAGGCAGGTAGGGGATTTAATATGCAAAACCAGTTTACTGATGGATGCATAGTCAAGAAGAGAGAAGTTGGAGAGAGGGGAATCAGTAAAGTTAGGTAAGCAGGGAGGTGTGGAAGTTATATTTGTCACTGAATGGTGTGGCAGTTTGGCTTTAGCAGTGTCTATGGTTTTTATGGTTATTTTCAATGATGTGAGAGAAGTAGCTGGATCTAACAGACTGTATCACATCCTTATATTCAGACAAGTAATCTTTCCAAGCCTGATAATGTATGTTTAGGCCAGAAAGAATACAGATAGTCGATGTACCGGGGCAGAGGGAGAAAGGGTGCGAGTATTTAGAGGATTTAAAATGTCAAGGGTAGATAAAAGCACACTATTAATCAAATGTATTTTGTCCTAGGATCAGAGGTAGAGAAGCAACATAAGAAGGATAGAACAGAATTTCCGAATATAAACTGAGCAACTGATCACCAGTTGCAAAAATCTCTGTAGCATTAGGGGGAAGTGTTAGAAACATGTAATTCCAGATTAAAAAGAATAGCTTAGTAGTCGGAGAGGCCTAGTTCGAGGGAAGAAAATTGAGAAACAAAAGAGCAAATTGCAATTATTAAATCAAGGGTGTGTCCTTGGTTATGTGTTGGGCTAAGAACAAACTGGGTTAGATCAAAGCATCCCAACAGAGATAGAATATCCTAAGCTAAACTGGAAGACTGTGAGTCAATATGTATATTAAAGTCATTAGGCTTGGGTGGTCTATAGACCGAGGCAATAATGGTAGAGTGGGGAACGGAGACAAAACAAGACACTCAAAAGAAGAAAGAAGAGGTACATCAACAGGTCTTAAACTGCAAAGAAGATTATAAATAACAATGCCCCACCTCTACCTGAAAAACAAGGGAGGTTTTATCTGTGCCTGGTTTCGAATAAACACAAAAAGTCAAGTTAAATTCCAGTCATCTTCTTCCATACCTTCTACTCTTCAAACACTACAGGTCCACATGGACTCAGAACAATCAGGGGTCTCAACTCTCCCTCAGATTCTTAATTTCCAGAAAAACCTACTGACAAATTACTGTACATTCCCCATTGCATTTTAGTTCAGTTATGACAATGTTTATTAACTTTGTTAAAACTATGTTTTCCATCTTGGCTTGCAGTTACAAACTCTATAACTGCACATGGGGGTTTATGTGGAAGCTCACCCAGCCCCTTAATTGATTAAACATCTAAAAACATCTTTAGGCAAAACAAATGTCTGAATCTGTCTTTTTAAAGTTTTTTTAAACCTCGGTGCTAAATGAAGGTACATTTAGATTTTTTATGATTCTGAGGCAGTAGAAAAGATACTAGCCTGCAATGTTAGTTTATTTCCAGGCTTAGACAAAACAGGAGCTGAGAAGCCTTACAACTCTGTTTACAATATTATAGTGCTCTAGTTGTGTATTTACAATAGCTGTGATACTGTATAAATACTTTTTTTTATTTATACAGTATCACAGCTATTGTAAATCCAAGATCAACAGTCGGCGAAGATTGGAACGACCTGGCTGAAAGCGTCAAGACATGCACCGCAACCACCCTGGAAACCACAAAACCAAACCGGCGCTTTATCGACAAACAGAGTTGGTGGTGAAACGACGATGTGCAGCAGGCCACCAAGGCAAAAAAGGATGCCTACAAGACCTGGCGGCAGACAAAATGCCTAGAATATCTTGTACGATACCACGCACTGAAATCTACCGCAAAGCGAACTGTGGTGACTTCAAAGGCGGCGCACTACCAGGACCTTTATGATCAACTGGACACGCCTAGTGGGGCAAACAAGATCTACAAACTCGCCCACGCACGTGACCGCACCACACAAGACCTAGGACACGTTATCAACATCAAAGATGAAAAAGACATCCTCCGGTGCTAGAAGGACTACTTCGAGAAAATATGCAACGAGGAATTTCCGCATCCTCCACTTCCAGCAGCCGATACCATCTCCGGCCCAGTACCCACCATCACAATCGCAGAAGTAACCACCGCCATCAACAAGATGAAAAGGAGCAGCATGGCTCGTGGACCTCTTCAATAAGATCACTGAGGAAAAGGCACCCCCGGAAACGTGGCAAACCAGCATCACAGTGCCAATTTGGAAAGGCAAAGGTGAGGTTAATGACTGCTCCAATTACAGGCCGATCCGGCTGCTGTGCCATACAATAAAGATTTTCGAGCGTGTGCTGGACGCACGACTAAGAGCCATCGTCGATATCTCGCCAAACCAATGCGGCGTTGTGAAAAACTGCGGAACAACAGATGCCATACACGCAGCCCGCCTACTGATGGACAGGCACCACGAGAAGAGGAAAACGATCCACATGGCATTTCTCGACCTGGATAAGGCATTCGACAGAGTACCGCACGATCTCATCTGGCTGGTGCTGCGACAGCACCACATCCCCGAAGCCTATGTCAGCTGGACAAAGCTCCTATACCAAAAGGCCACTAGCTCAGTACGTTGCGCAGCTGGAACCTCAGACACCTTCTCGATCAATGCTGGTGTCCACCAAGACTCAGCCTTGTCTCCTCTGCTTTTCATACTTTGCATGGATACAGTGACCAAAGATATCCAAACGAGGCATCCATGGACGCTATTGTATGTCGACGATGTTATTATAGCAAGTGAAACGCTACATGGTGGCAGGTCACTGGAGTACTGTGCGACAAGAAGATCCCTTTGCGCCTAAAATCCAAAGTCTACCGCTCAGTGGTCAGACCAGTGGCCCTATACGGAACTGAATGCTGGCCAACAACAAAGAAACATGAACAGGCACTCCATACGATGGAAATGAAGATGCTGCGATGAACCCCTGGCTTGACAAGACTAGACCATGTCATGAATGAAGAAGTGTGAAAAACACTTAAAGTCACCCCAATCACTGAGAAAATGAGGGAATCACGCCTGCGATGGTATGGACACGTGCTCCGCAGCAATGACACATCAATGGCAAAGACCGCCCTTGAATTGAATGTGGAAGGCCGCTGACCCCGTGGACGACCATTTACGCGCTGGATGGATCGGCTGAAAGATGACATGCACCTCGCAAAAGTCACCTGTCCGTACGAAGTGGAAAAATCGGTGCAAAAAAGCAGACCCCACAAAAGTGGGAAAATGCGAAGAAGAAGAAGACTGTATAAATACTTATAAATGTTTTAAACCAGGTTACTCACATGCATGTTTAACATCCCTCCCTGCGTGCCATTTTAATCCTTTCAGAAGATTCCTGCTTATCCTCCATTAAAGGTGGGGGGCGGGGGTCTGATGACCTCATCCTCACAGATTTATTTCACCATGAAGGGAACCACAATAGTTTCACCAATAAATCTCACTAATTGTCATGCTAAATTTCATGGTTATTGCCAGTGTCAGTGAAATGTAATTTATTACATATGCAATTTGCAATGAGATATTTGAATTACAGATCAGAATAGCTATGGAATGAACACAATTACACAAAATAATGACCTAAATAACTGACAAATTATTGAAGTCATGCTGCCTTAAAATTGTATATATTTATTATGTAGTTTTAGATTATATATGCCTAAAACAGCAGACTTCACAAGATACAGAATCAAGGAGATTGTGATTTTGTGTAAATCTGGTAAGCTGCTGCTGTCCTTACCTGACTATTGTTGTTCCAGATTTCTGTCCCAGAGAATAAGCAGCTGGTTGTAGCACAAAAACGCAGAGATCATAGTTCCATATCTATTCAATGTCATAGCACTGCGGAAGGGAAGGATAATGCTAACATTCTTTCAGGAGTCTTGTGTTTGCTTATATTTTCCATTGTCAAAATTCCTGTTGGTTTTAATTTGTGGTTTCCTAGAATTTGTAAATGATCAGTGATTTCATGTTTCTTTTGCCCCACCATACAATTGTAATTGACAGCAGTTTAACACAAAGGATGAGGACAGAGGTCTTCTATGAAACTATCATTCATGCAGCAATCCCAGAGTGTCTAAGTGTGTCTCAATGATAAGAAAGAAAACTCAGCATGAAAGGAGGTAACAATCACTGCAATATCAAACTCAGGGAACCCTGGTTTTCCATGTCTGTAGATATTGTTAGATTGTTAGTTAGTCTGTAGATGTTACTGTTTAAAGACTGTCCTTTCTAAATGACTTAGGAACCATTGCAAGCCAGATGTGTGATGCTTTAGAGAAACAACAGCTGAAAAGTATTTCTGATATTTAAAATGACATTTTTCTTATTCAGTAACAAGTAGCCAGATTCAGTTTCCATTAAAAGAACTAATCTAAAACACATTCCTAGCTATATAGTGTAGCATTATATAATGTTAAGTTTAAACACATACAGATGCAGCCATTCAAAGTACGAGGCACAGACACGTACCACAGGTAATTGGCTATGGCCTCGCGCATCGTGACGCGCGTTGATGCAAAATACCGCGGTACGTGATTGGTTGACCAACAGGGGCACTCGTGGTGCGTTGGTCGGTCGTAGAATGATTTAAACGTCTTTACTGTGCCCGTTTTAGTATTGAATATTTATATGGAATTTTACCACTGAAGGGAAATCTTAGTAGCTGAGCATAAAAAGAATAGGAGCATACTGTAACGCGTGTGAAGGCCATAAACGATATTAATTTTGGAACATAAACATACAGTATATTGCTGGTCTCGGTACTTTAAAGAAAAAATACACACCAGTATTCCATTTCTCCCTAAACATTTTAAGCATCGAAGTCTTTAACTAACATGTGAAATAGCGTGTAAAAAAGTGGTAGTTTTAAGCTTTTCTGCTAATATAATATGGAATCGCGTAACTAAAGAAATTAATAATGATATAATTATATTCATGTACTGCGACAGGGCTGTGTAGAGCTGTTTCACCTCTCTTCATGTGACTTCCCCAGTAGTCCACTGGTCTGTGCGCGTGATTACTAACCTACAAGTTGTGTGTTCAAATCCAGCCGGTGTTGTGACTTTTCCTTTAACAAACATTTCTTTGAAAAAATAGAATAGCAATATTATGGACAATTAATTGACTTTTTATATTTCTAAATATCACAACATGATCGAATTTAAGTCATTTTTAATAACAATGAATAGTCACCTTCTTTCCTTCTGACAACTGTCCCTGCTTCTGCTTCCTGCTTCTATCGTGTGTGTGTGTGGGGGGGGGGGATCCCTTTAGATCTCCCTTCAGATTTAAAAGGTTATTAATCATATCTTCGGTGTCGCATCTTCCCAGTGTAGCTGATCTTTTGCTGCCTGGGTAAATTATCACAAAGCTTTAGAGAACTTAACATTTCTATTATCAACAAATTGTAAATACGACGTTTACATTGGCATTATTAATTTTTCACTTGAGTGTATGGAGGATTGTCAGCTGTCACTGAGAGTAGACCCCCCCTCTTAGGCTGCGCAAACGATCTTTTAAATTTTTGTAGAGAAATCGAGGCTGTACAGTATGCGTTACAATATAAACATTTATATTGGTTTAAAACGCGTTTTGATTTAAATCTCAAACGCGTGTTTAATTATATGTGTTTTTTGATTCACAATCAGACAAATGCAACATAAATTGATATCTTTGTCTTCTAAGTATCTTAATAAACTTTCAGCGTAGCTTTCTCCCCATTTAGATTTATTTTTCTTGGGATTTTGGTATCAAACGTGGAAAGATTAGATTGTAATCGTTTTTATTTTTAAAATACATTTTAGAAAAGTGTAATCTATACTAAAAATCTGTACACCACCTGCTATATAGATACATATTGTAATACTTTCGGGGTCGGATAGGACGGACACAAGAACTCAGACCTAACAGACAATACACACTAGCCGAATATTTGACAGAGATATCCAGATACAGCTGGATGAGCTCTACCAGCCACGACAGGCAAATAAGATACACTCCGCAGACATTCACAACAGCGACATATCATAAAACTTTTGCACATATTGTTAAATTATTACTTGTTTTTCAGGAAGTTAAAAAAACACTTGAATTACTTATCCAGTCTCTCGAAATAAAATTATTTTTCAAGCAATGAAACTAACGTCGGGCAATGTGTTTTTTTTTAATCCAACATTGACAGCCACATCTTAAATCTTGTCAGTCAGCTCTTTTTTCTCTATTTGAACTGTGGTGATTCAAACAACTTGGGATAACAAGTGGTCTCAAAGTCACCGAGCTCACAGAGCTTCAACAACAGATGACAACTTTCTCAGTCCTTCCTTAGTCTTCCTGAAATTGTCAGATAATGAGTGAATAAAAGCATTTTATTAAAAACACGTTTGTGTTTGTTTGGGAGCTATATTATGTATTTTTCATATGTAAGATATAATGATGTGTTTCTGCTTACACATCGCACAACTTTAAATGCTAGAAAAACATGTTTTGATTCGTGTCTTTTTCACATTATCTGGCAAGCCTTGTTTTGTCAAAGGACAGCACATACTTTGAAAAGACCGCAAATGTATTTACAAGGGTTAATTGCACTATGGGCCACACAAAGAAATTTAAAATAGTCTTCTATAGGTGTGAGGGCAGGAGTGGATCGCAGCAGGCATAATCAGCAAATAACAAAAAAAACAAAGAACAGGGCAGGTGAGACGATATCCAGACAGTGAGTGATCAGAAAAAGGAAACAATTGTTACGCCCGGGTTTTCGACGCATTTTTTTTTTAACTTGCTAATGCATCAGACACATCCTGGCATATTGTGTTTTAAATAAAATAGGAGTGTCTTTCCCTGTTATTAGCTCATCGGTATGGTGTAAGTTTTATCTGTACCATACTGTATACAGGTACAGACTTCAAGCTGCACCACTGTGTCGCTTTGGTAAGGAGACGGAGTATGGCCAAAATCACGAAGACTCTCTCACACCAAATAATGAAGATGAAAAGAAACGGGAAGTCAACACGAGACATTGTACAGCATTTGGATTCGATGGGCATCTTCGTTTGTGAAAGCACAGTGTAACGACATTATAAAGGGGAGAGGAGGCAAAGAGAATCTAAACCGAGGACAATTCAAAGGTAAATAACTTTCTAAAAATACTTATCTTGCATGTAAATACAACTACGCACATTGTTTTTAAAACTAACTGTTGATCTCTTTTTTTTCCAAGTCCTATTGTGCGAGCCATCGACAGACTGACGGATGAAAATGATGAGCTACTGGCGATGCAAGTTCAAAGATGGCTATGGGCTGACCTCGGTGTGAGAGTTAGTCCGACATTGATAAGAAGAGTGTGCAGAAGGCTTGGATGGAGATACAGAAAAACCAACACATGCCCCATGATAAGGGTAAAAAACAAAGAGGAAAGACTCAAACAAGTGCTCCAATGGATTGAACAGGGGGAGGCATTTCATGATGTACTTTTCACCGACGAAACAACAGTGGCTCTGGAACAGTTTTCAACAATGTCATTTTGTAAAAAGGGGACATATGTGGACAAGCCAAAGTCCAAACATCCACTGAAGGTTCACGTCTGGGGGGGTATATCTAGAAGAGGCCCGGGACCACTTCTTATTTTCGAAGGAATTATGGATCGTGAATTCTTCGAGAAAGTCGTGGTGAAACAACATGCCACCCCGTATATCAGGGAACACTTTGGATCATGGCACCGTCTCTTTCAAGACAACGATCCTAAACACACAGCAGCAAGGGCGAGGCTTGTAGCAGAAGGAGTGAACTGGGTGAAAACTCCAGCCGCTGAAAGATTATGTTCGGAAAACTGCTAAACCCGTCACAAAGCAGAAACTGATCAATGCGATCTATAAATTCTGGGAGGAAGAACTGACCGAACAAAATTGCAACAATTCTATTAACAGGCTGTTTCGTGTTCTTCCTAGGATTGTTGACCGGGGCAGGGGACATTCGGGAATGTGAGTCTGATAAAGTCTGTCCACAAACAAAACATTCCTGTTAGACAAGAGGAATGTAAAAAAACAATTACTTTTTGTCAATGAAAACCGGTGTGTGTGTGTCTCTCTCTCTCTCTCTCTGCTGAATGAATAAAAGCATTTTATTAAAAACGCATTTGCGTTTGTCTGGGTATTTACTTTGTAATCTGTGGTCCTTTTAACTGTTTTTACATCTACTGTATTGCTTTGAGATGCCACTTTTAAAGGTGATATGTAAAATAAAGTTTTTTTATTATTGTTATAGAGAAACATGATCAGATTTTCCCTGGTTCAGAAAAAAAGATCTAAAGTATACTAGTTTGTCACTCTTCTCATTCCCTCTTTTCTAAATGGCTTTTCATACTAATCTGATCACTCTAACTGCCTGTTTTCTGTGCTTTCTCTATCCTTTAAAATAAACTATTATTCCACAATGGAGAGTATTACATGGCCAGTATCACAGGCCAGTTCACAGGTTTGCATGCATAATTTAATTTTGAAAGCCACTGAGACATTAGGTACTACTGTTGTATTTATGAAAAAGAAACAAAACAAAAAGCATACTAACAACTGTGCCATCCTACTCCTTGGTTAATACATTTTATTATTTATAAACAGTTAACATTGTTAGCAAAATATTTTGAATTATATTTTACCCTATTTTTTCTTTAGTTTTGTATTTAACTTATTATATGATAGTCAGATTTAATGTATATTTGAACAATGAAAATATATTTTTACAAGATGCGGGGGAAAGTGCAACAACTTATTACAGTGCTAAATTCAATATTATTGATTACTAATAGTTTATGCTAACATCTAACTTTTTTAATTAGATGTATTTAAAACAGTGAACTTTGGTGTTTGTGGTGTTTGTATCGATGAAACGTTTCTAAAATGTATAACATAACAAAATTAAAGACGATTAAAATCTGTAATCTTTCCACTTGTATGTCATTAGAAAATACAACAAGTTTCTGCTTTGTCTAAGGATGGTATCAAAAAGTAGTCTAAGTGGTGAGAAAGCTGTGCTTAATGATAATTAAGGGACTTAAAAGTAAAAAGAGATGCTTCATATTGCTTGACTAATTTTAAAAACTAAGTTATAAATGCAGACGCTCTCTCGGTGCTGTGCCGGGTCTAAATATCTAAATATTTAAACATATTGCAGTGCATTCGCCCCGGTCAGAGGCCGAAGAGCTCCCGGCTGGGGTGCGCAGTGAGGGGCAGAACAGGAGTGAAAGTCGTCAGAGCGGGGTTTAGGAAGGCTGCTGACCAGTGCGGCTGTCCCACAGTGAAGCGGGCACACGGTCTGGGGAGGTATCAGTTTTCCTTGTAAATAGTTCCCTGCTTCTGCACCCCTGGGTGTTACTCTCTCTCTCTTTTCTCCCTCTGGCACGCGGGCGGTGTGTTGGCTCGCGCTGTTGGCGGGCGGGGGCTGTCTGTCTCTGGTCGGGGGCGCGGGAGAGCCGGGCTGGCAGGTGGTGACGGAGAAGAAAAATAAAGGCAGCTTTAACTCCACAAGTCTGAGTTCTTGTGTCCATCCTATCCAAACCCGAAAACATTACAATATGTATCTAAATAGCAGGTGGTGTACAGCTTTTTAGCATAGATTACACTTTTCTAAAATGTATTTAAAAAATAAAAACGATTACAATCTAATCTTTCCACGTTTGATCCCAAAATCCCAAGAAAAATAAATCTAAACGGGGACAAAGCTATGCTGAAAGTTTATTAAGATACTTAGAAGACAAAGATATCAATTTATGTTGCATTTGTCTGATTGTGAATCAAAAACACATATAATTAAACACGCGTTTGCGATTTAAATCAAAAAGCGATTTAAATCAATATAAATGTTTATATTGTAATGCATACTGTACAGCCTCCATTTCTCTAGAAAAATTTAAAAGATCGTTTGCGCAGCCTAAGAGGGGGGGTTTTGTTGATAATAGAAATGTTAAGTTCTCTAAAGCTTTGTGATAGTTTACCCAGGCAGCAGAAGATCAGCTACACTGGGAAGATGCGACACCGAAGAAATGATTAATAACCTTTTAAATCTGAAGGGAAATCTAAAGGGATACACGCACGCACGCACGATAGAAGCAGGAAGCAGAAGCAGGGACAGTTGTCAGAAGGAAAGTAGGTGACTATTCATTGTTATTAAAAATGACTTAAATTCGAACAAGTTGTGATATTTAGAAATATAAAAAGTCAATTAATTCTCCATAATATTGCTATTCTATTTTTTCAAAGAAATGTTTGTTAAAAGAAAAGCCACAGCACCGGCTAGATTTGAACACACAACCTGTGGGTTACTAGTCAGGCACACAAACCAGCTGGCTACTGGGGAAGTCACATGAAGAAAGGTGCAACAGCCCTACACAGCCCTGTCGCAGTACACGAATATAGTTATATCGTTATTAATTTCTTTAGATATGCGATTCTATATTATATTAGCAGAAATGCTTAAAACTACCACTTTTTTACACGCTATTTCACATGATAGTTAAAGACTTTGATGCTTAAAATGTTTAGGGAGAAATGGAATCCTGGTGTGTATTTTTTCTTTAAAGTACCGATTCCTGGAATCTGACACCCTTCTGAAGTGGTACCATAATATCTGGTATGAGGAAAAGAAAGCGTAGATAAAAAAGCTTGGATTCTCATGTATCTGATACAAGTATCTTTTAATACAGTCTTTGTTGTGCTCTTAAGGATCCTTGTGATATTTTGAGTTCTGGTTGAATGATAAGTGTCGCAGTTTAAATAATAGTTAGAAATTATGAAACGCTCTGTTAAAAGCAAGGGAGTTTTTATGTCCAATACAGTAAAAGAAAATGCCTGACAAAGTAGGGCTTGGACAGATTCCAAGTGCTTGTACAAATGTGCTAAAGAAATGAGCAAAAAAAGTCATTCCTTTATCGTATTGGCTAGCTAATGTCCTGTCCTCGTTAGTTAGATTAACGAAATGCTTTGGTGTTTGTCAAAGAAAAAAACAAAAGTATTTTGTTTAAAATGACGGTAAGAAAGAATGTGGACCAGCGTAATACTTTGAGTTTACAGCTTGTCCAAAGTCATTCATTATTAATACTATTAGTAACATCTTCGGTAAAAGGCTTTGATGAATAAAATATTTCTGCATAATTAAAATATTTATGATAAAGGTAGGTTGTGTACTTTTGTCCAACTGAGCAATCTTGCTTTCATTAAATAAACCAACTTTTTAAGGACTGATGATTAACATGCAGTAATACACAGTTTAAATTTAAAAGCTCAAATGCTGTACATGAGAGGTTAAGCTTTATTGGCTCCTCCTGGCGGTTTTACAAGGTGATTCCAGATAGGTCATAAACTATATTAATTTAGGAATATAAACATATTATGTAACCGTATATGGCTGGTATTGGTAGTTTAAATAAAAATACACACTAGTATTCCACTTTCTTCATAAACATTTTAAGCATCAAAGTCTTTCATTCAGTTGCATACTGTGGTTATTTTGGAAAAGTCTTTTATGTGCTCCTTTTGACTATATTAAGTTGATATACTTCATAAAAAGTTATGAAGTAATTCACCAAACTTTTTGCCTGCCCTGTTCAGTTATAGCTTAAGTTGTCAAGTGGTGTAATGGCTTTGGCATGTGACTTGCATGTGGGAAGTCAGGGGTTTGAATCCAGCTTTCACTGTGAGTTTTCTTTTAACAAATAAACATTTCTTTGGAAAACTAAAATAGCAAATATTATCGACACTATATTGAATTTGTTGGTATTTCTAAATATCACAACACGTTCAAAGTTAAGTGATTTATTAATAACAACTAATAATTTCAAACTGCTTGTATTTTAAAATTGTATTTTGTTTGGGGTGATTTGTCACTGTTTTCACAAACTTCAATTTATTAAACGTCTATTTTTGAGATGTTGTTCCAGACTTCTGTTTAATTTCTGAAACACCCTCTGTATTCCTTGTTTTAACCTTTTCAATGAAGACTTGCGCTCATTATCTCATTAAAAAAACCTCATACTTTTTAGACCCGCTTAATAGGGAATATACTGTGGAATCGCTTATCTAAAGAAATTAATAATTATAGAAACTTAAGGATCTAGATATATGTATTTATATAGCTGGTAGTATTACTGTAATCCACTTTCTTTGCAAACATGTTTTATTTTTAATGTGACTCATTCACGCATGATTACTGTTTCTGTTGAAAAATGTTTAAACTGTTCATCTCAGCTATGTTTCCGAGCAGCCTGTTGGTACAGAGGGTTTGGCATTAGTGGTTCTTGCTAAGTAATACAAGTTCAATACCCTGTGCAAACACAATTAATTTTTTTTTAACAAATACTTTTTAAAAAATGACATAGTAAATACCATGTACACTATATTAATATTTATTTAATATATTATAATATATTCAATGTTAAGTGATATTAAAATCGTGAATGACACAGAGCCTGCAATCTACAGATTTAAAGATTGCGATTTGTGAAACATTTCACAGCTTTTATTTAAACAATATCTAGTACCTAGTTGCATTTTTAGAAACCTTAGTTTGAATAAAGCGGATCCCAGGTGCAAGTGACTTCACAACGCGAGAAGACATTATGCTATATTTTTTATGCATCAGTTGAAGCCTTCTGAAGTCTCTCAAAAATATAAAAATGTTACATAATATTGTGTGGCACACTGAGCAACTGATTCTTTTGATTTTAAAGAAAATCAAAAATAGGAAACAATAACGTGTGCCTAAAATAGACATTGCATGATTTTAAAACCCATTAAGACAGGTGACATTACACATGGAAAGATTATACATTTTAATAGTTTTTATTTTTTTTTAATAAATTTCATCTACACAGATATCACAGACAATTTTTGATTGTATGTCTGAATGTTATGTCACAGTCCAATATTTTGTATACATCTAAATAAAGTCAGGCTTCAGGTGCATAAACTATTAGTAATCAATAATTAGTATTAAAATTAGCACTGTGATCAATTGTTGCACTTCCACATGTTGTAAAAACATTAATTTGCAAGACTATGTTCAAACATACGTTAAATCTGACTATCAAAAAACCAGGGTTCACTTTTTTTCTGTCTCTCACTACTCTCTCTCACCTGCTGCGATTTGGACACATAATGGTTAAAAATGGGAACAGGTCAGGCAGGCAGAGAGGGGAGGCATCTTTCCACCTCTATGACTAAAGTAAATGTCAAAGAGGAATGGCTTTTTTTCTCTTTGTACTACTTATGTCCGAGAGCTAGCTAAATAGCATTTCGTTATACCATATACCTGTATATGAGTATAATGACAATAAACTTGAACTTGAAGCAACATATAGAGCTGAAAACATTTGGTGCCATCTTCTCAGCTTTAAAGGTATACTTCTTGTGGAAGAATTTTCACCTCGAACGTTTGCCCACCAGCTAACACACAGAAGGAAACTGAATATAAAATGTACCTGCAAGAATTGCGATTACAAACATTAAAAAAACATACTTGCTGTATACTGTTATACTGTACACTGTATTAAAACTAACACTCTATGGTCACTACACTGTGAGTAATGTTGCCCACTAAACTTCTTTCCCACAATTTCACGGGGGCAAGGTCACGTAGCTGATTCATAGCTGGATACAATTTTATCTTGCCTCATGAAAGCATAAATTCAGATATTTGTCAACATATTTACTAAAACTATCCATCTCAGTAATGTCACTGTGTTAGTCTCACTGTACGCCCCAGTGCTCACTCAATGTTCACACTCCCAGTAAAATAAAAAAAAAGTTTTTCGCATTATCACCTTGCACCAGGGGGAAGGAAAAGTGCTCGCGGTCATTTTTTTAATTGTCCATCACTCTGCCCCTGGATAGAAAAAGTTGATTAAAACTAATTCAAAAAGGTGTGGTGTGTTAACTCAAACTCTGCTTAACAGATCTGCTTGTAAGAGCAAGGTGACATTCTGCTCAAATAAAGCTACAGTACAGACAAGTTTAAATTCTTCAAGCAAAATTAGCTGCTTGTCAAAATCAGCTACTTTGCGAACAGTACAGGACTTCTCAAAAGGTAGCTTTTGTTTCTCATGCAAACTCAACAAAGGTTTACTTTTTATAATTCCGAAATTTGAACGATATGCCTCAGGGACTCATTATAGTATTGTAGGGAACACGGCAATAAGCTATAATAGAGGACTATTTTTATGCATTCGGCTATATGAGAAACAAATCGAAAGTAATGCTCTGACCGCGCTTTGAACCGCCTGGGTACAGCTCACTACATTACTGTGCTCGTTACCACTACAAGGACATTTTAAAAAAAGGAAACAAATGTCCAAATGTTTCCAAAATGTCCATTTCTGATACTTTAGCTGCTTAGTTACACAATGCCATATTAAAATAACTATCAAGTGATGTTAAATCACTACAACATTTATCTTTTTACAATAACAGCAAGTGATGTTCTTATTACGTATTCTTAGAAAAACGTTAGGATAAAACGTTATAACTTTTTATGAAGTACAGAATATAAGCTTAATAATGTTAGAACAAGCACGTTAAAACCCTAACCCATGTAAGTTACCAAGTTAAAGACTTTGATGCATAAAATATTTATGCATAATTAATACATTTATGATGAAGGTGGAAGGTTGTGTACTTTTGTCCAACTGAGCAATCTTGCTTTTATAAAATGTACCAACTTTTTAATGTTTAATGATAAACATGCTGTAATACACAGCTTACAATTATTAAAAATCTAAATAGTATACAACTTAAATTCTGAATTGTAAAAAGTTTGTCCCTAAACAGTGCCTGGGATTAGAAACCTGGCATTTTCTGGCAACACCTCAAATACTGTACATGAGACGTTAAGCTTTATTAGCTCCACCTGGCGGTTTTAAAGGTGCTTCAGGATACTATTATCATATTTTAATTAACATGCAGTATGATACGGTACAGATGCAGCCATTCAAAGTTCGCGGTACAAACCCGTACTGCAAGAAACTACTCACATGCCACCACGCCATACCGCGGTATGTGATTAGCTGGCCAAAATGACCGACAGGGGCACCCGTGGTGCATTAGTTGGCAGTGAAAAGATTTAATCATTTAATCTCTTTACTGTGCACATTTTAATCCGCTTTGTATTGAATATTTATATGGAAATTTACAACTAAAGGGAAATTTTAGTAGCTGAGCATATAAAGAATAGGAGCATAACACATCTGAAGGTCATAAACGATATTAATTTAGGAACATAAACATATTATGTAAACTGTATATGACTGGTCTCGGTACTTTAAAGAAAAAAATACACACCAGTATTCCATTTCTCCCTAAACATTTTAAGCATCAAAGTCTTACATGCGGTTATTTCAGAAATGTTTTTACGTGCTCCTTACTCCCATGACCATGTTACTGTACTGGACGTTTATACAGTATACAGTACTCTGTGAGAAAAGTGATAATTTTAAGCTTTTCTGAGAATATGTTCGATACCGGAGTAAACAAGCATACTTTTAGAATTTGATTAATAGGGAATATACAGATGCAGCCATTCAAAATGGGCGGGGTATTTCGTGGTATACCTCGGTGGGCGTGTCACATCAATACGCGGTATCACGCGGTGTATCGCGTCATTTGACGTCATGCCGGAAAGTATCCGGAATCACCTTGTAAAACCGCCAGGAGGAGCCAATAAAGCATAACCTCTCATGTACAGCATTTGAGCTTTTAAATTTAAACTGTGTATTACAGCATGTTAATCATCAGTCATTAAAAAGTTGGTATATTTTATGAAAGCATGATTGCTCAGTTGGGCAAAAGTGCACAACCTACCTTTATCATAAATATTTTAATTATGCAGAAATATTTTATGCATCAAAGCCTTTACCGAAGATATTACTAATAGTATTAATAATGAATGACCTTGGACATTACGCTTTTCCACATTATTTGTAACCGTCATTATAAATGAAAAGACTTTATTTTTTCATCGACAAAAAGTAACACCACAGCATTTCGTTGATCTAACTAACAAGGATGGGACATTAGCTAGTCAATAGGATAAAGGAATACATTACTTTTTTTGTTTATTTCTTTAGCACATTTATTTGAACATTTCCATCGAATGTACAAGCACTGAAAAACTGTCCAATCCCTAGTTTGTTGTGCATTTCCTTTTAGTATAACTGACATAAAAACACCTTTGCTTTTAACAGAGCGTTTCATAATTTCTAACAACGAAAATTATTTAAACTGCGACACTTTTATCATTCAACAAGAGCTCAAAATATCACAAGGATCCTCAAGAGATCAACAAAGACAACAGAAAAAATATATGTGTATAAGATACTGTCCGTGGGAATCGAAGCTTTTTTATCTACGCTAAGTAGTCTTTAAAATTTCTTCATTATACAGTGAAGTCAAAATTCCGGGATGTGCCTATATCAGTACGCTGGGCAAATGTTCTGAGGTAAAATTCTTCCAGCACGGGGGTACCTTTAAAGTGGAGAAGACGGCACCAAAATTTTTTGGCATGCATAAAAAACAGCAATTCTGTCAGTGAGCCCTAAATGAATTAATAGCAAACATGGTTTACATAAAAGACATTTTTCCAAGAAAGTTTAGCCTTTTTTCACTAATGAAACCACTAATTAAAGACATAAATATAGAAATCTTAAGATTTTTAAAATACATGTCTTTGCTAAAATGTATGTAAAAATAAAAACGATTACAAACGCCAGCGGAGAGAGAGAGTGCTTACTTTGTCAGCACCCAGACAAACGCAAATGCATTTTTAATAAATACTTTTATTTATTCTTAATCAGATGGTGAGAGTAAAGGTGGAGCGATAAGGTTGAAGGTGCGGAAAAATAATTAAAAGAGGGGGAAGCTTAATTGACTAGAACAGGGGAGGTATGTTGGTTTTGCATAAGGGGCGGGATTATGGAAATGAGGTCTATTTGGGAATGTGGAGTTACATGTTCTGGCTGTTTGTGAATTATCGTTGTTGAATATGTAGTGTTGAGGTATTGATTTTGTGTAATGCTTTATGTTGAAAATTGAGATGGATTTTGTTTATGATAAAGAGGATAAACCGGGATGGGAGGAGGGTTTGGTTTTGCATAAGGGGCGGGATTATGATAATTGGAAGAATTTGAGAGAGTTTGCGGGCTGTTTTTGGATTGTATTTCGAATAATTCGTACAAGATATTGAGATTTGTTGATAATTTGAGGAGGGTTTTGCTTTAATGGTTTGATATATTTGAGTTTGTATTGTGGTTGTCATCTATGTTTTTGGTAGGTATTATGTTTATATGGTTGTTTTTGTTGGTTGTTCGTTATTTATGGTTATTATGGTTATTGTGTCATTTTTGATTATTGGATGTAATAATCAAAAGAGAGAGAGAGAGAGCGAGCGCCTTCTTTTTACTTTTGTAGCCAAAGGGCCTTGCAGATCAGATTCCCTTCCCCCTACGGAAAGACAGACACATGTTTTCACAGTTTAGAAGCCGCTCTTCAGACGCAGGCGAATGAGCAGCCCCTAGATAAAACATCAACTTTATTTAAACTCCAACGAAAGTATTAATGTTTTTTTTAATCAAATTCTAAAAGTATGCTTGTTGACTCCGGTATCACGTTAGTTAAAGACTTCGATGCTTAAAATGTTTAGGGAGAAATGGAATACTGGTGTGTATTTTTTCTTTAAAGTACCGATTCCTGGAATCTGACTGGCTGACACCCTTCTGAAGTGGTTCCATAATATCTGGTATATGGAAAAGAAAGCATAGATAAAAAAAAGCTTGGATTCTCATGTATCTGATAGAAGTATCTTTTAAGACAGTCTTTGCTGTGCTCTTGAGGATCCTTGTGATATTTTGAGCTCTGGTTGAATGATACTGTAAGTGTCGCAGTTTAAATAATTTTCATAGTTAGAAATTATGAAACGCTCTGTTAAAAGCAAGGAAGTTTTTATGTCCGTTACAGTAAAAGAAAATGCCTGACAAAGTAGGGCTTGGACAGATTCCAAGTGCTTGTACAAATGTGCTAAAGAAATGAGCAAAAAAAGTCATTCCTTTATCGTATTGGCTAGCTAATGTCCTGTCCTCGTTAGTTAGATCAACGAAATGCTGTGGTGTTTGTCAAAGAAAAAAATAAGTCTTTTCGTTTAAAATGACGGTTAGAAAGAATGTGGACCAGCGTAATACTTTGAGTTTACAGCTTGTCCAAAGTCATTCATTATTAATACTATTAGTAACATCTTCGGTAAAGGCTTTGATGCATAAAATATTTCTGCATAATTAAAATATTTATGATAAAGGTAGGTTGTGTACTTTTGTACAACTGAGCAATCTTACTTTCATAAAATATACCAACTTTTTAATGACTGATGATTAACATGCTGTAATACACAGTTTAAATTTAAAAGCTCAAATGCTGTACATGAGAGGTTAAGCTTTATTGGCTCCTCCTGCCGGTTTTACAAGGTGATTCCAGATACTTTCCGGCATGAAGTCAAATGACGTGATGCACCACGTGATACCGCGTTTTGATGCGACACGCCCACGGCGGTATACCGCGAAATACCCCACCCGTTTTGAATGGCTGCATCTGTATAAGCAAGAGGTTGGCTATTCAAACCCAGCTAGTGCCCCAAATTTTCTTTTAACAAACATTTCTTTGAAAAAAATAAAATAGCAATATTATGGACAATTAATTGACTTTTTTATATTTCTAAATATCACAACATGTTTGAATCTAAGTCATTTTTTAATAACAACGAATAGTCACCGTTTTTCCCTCTGAATCGCTCCAGTAGCAGGAACCTGTATCTCGCAGATCCCTTTAGATCTCCCTTCAGATTTAAAAAGTTATTAATTATATCTTCGGTGTCATATCTTCCCAGTTTAGCTGATCTTTTGCTGCCTATACATGCTTACACAGCTCCCTAGGTAAACTATCATACTTGACTGAGAAAGCTTTAGAGAACTTAACATTTTTATTATCAACAAATTGTAAATACGACATTTACATTGGCGTTATGAATTTTTCACTTGAGTGTATGGAGGAGTGTCAGCTGTCAATGAGAGCAGACTCCACCTCTTAGGCTGGGCAAACGATTTTTAAAATTTTTATAAAGAAATAAAAATTAGATATGATGATATTGTAACACTACAGGGTTCATGGGGGCACCCTCACCACTGCCATACCAGGTCAACCCCCCACTGTCAGGGACTCAAACCCAGGCTTCCAGCCTCACTCAACAGGGACCCAGCCTCTTGAGCCAAAGGGGAATCTCCCCTCAACCTGGCTGCTGTGGTCCCTGCTAGAACCAGGGAAGGGCGGTGACGTCGCCGCGCTGGTAAGCCGGCTCTCACAAGCAATAGAGGCTGTATGCGTTACAATATAAACATTTACTGTCAAACTTCAAATCAACAATTGATTTAAAGACGATCTGTCAAAGTGCAATGAAATACAATATAGTTGTTGTTTTTATCCTGTAAAGTGCTTTGAGAAGCCACCTTTAAAGGCACTATATAAAATAAAGTTTATTATTATTACTGTTATTAATTTGCTGGACAGAGAGGTGAACATTATTATGCAGAAGACAAAGGTAGAGATTTACGTTGCATTGTCAGATTTTGAATCTATAAAGACATTTAATTAAACACGTGTTGCGATTTAAATGGAAATCTCTCTCTCTCTCGATGCTGTAATACAGTTTAAAATAATTAAAAGTCTAAACAGTATCAACTTGAATTCTTATCTCTATTAATGTAACTATCAAGTGGTATTGAATAAATACAGCTTTTCAGTATAGATTACAGTTTTCTAAAATGTATTTAAAAAAAACTCCCATTTTCTTTAAAACACAATACGCCAGGACATGTGTTTGACTCATTAGCAAGTTAAAGTGATTCCGTTGAAAAGCCGGGCACGATAATTGTTTTGTTCCTTAATTTTCTGATCTGCAAGGCCATTTGGCTGCAATGAATGTGAATTCTGTCTGGCATTGCCAGATTGTGAAAAAATAAAAGTATTTTAATCAAGATGGGGGCAAGGGAGTCTTCTCTATGACACTCTCCCTTATAAAATTAATGTGAAACAAAACAAAACTAAAAATAAGATACAATCTACAGACATTCACAACAGCTACTGTCAGAAGATAGGACACAGCGACTCAGACACCCATTGAATGGAAAAGGGCACTTTAATTTTCTGTACAGCTGGTACAGCACCCAGACAAACGCAAATGCGTTTTTAATAAAATGGTTTTATTCATTCATAATCTGACTCACATAACTCACATTCCCGAATGCCCCCCACCCCGCTTAACAATCCTAGGAAGAACATGAAACAGCCTGTTAATAAAATTGTTGCAATTTTGTTCTGGCAGTTCTTCCTCCCAGAACTTGTAAATCGCATTGATCAGTTCTTGCTTTGTGCTGGGTTTAGCAGTTTTCCGAACATAGTCTTTCAGCGAATGCCATACCATCTCTATTGCATTTAAATCTGGAGATTCTGCTGGAGTTTTTACCCAGTTCAATGCACAGTGACAGTTCTACCACTCGAATATTATTTTGTAATATTAATATAATATTAATATTAATAATATAGTATTATATACAGTAGGACGGACACAGTGACTCAGACACTCGTCGAATGAAAAAGGGCACTTTTAATTTTCTGTACAGCTGGCACATCATCTACCCGCGCCCACGCGCCAGCAGAGAGTGAGAGAGACACACTTTTTCAAAAAGTAACGCCACACTCTCTTGTTTAACGCACACAGGCAGCTGAAGCACCATGTCTCTTCCCGTAAAAAGTCTTTGTCTCCATACTATGGCCGCTGTAGTGCAGGCTCGAGGATTTTTTTGTAACGTGAACTCAGCCCAAACCCCTTGGTGTATTAATATAATATTCTCATGTACGAGTAGAATAGGTTCATTGTCTTCCATTGAAAGATAGGTTCCTTTCGCCCAAGACAGTCAGGAGACAGTAGAAACACCCGGACTGTTACAGTAACTCAATCAACCTTAATAGCCTTGCAAATGAGCTCACACTGTTGGATATATACTCGACACTCCAGAGATCTCACATGTCACAAAACACTGGATCCTCTCCAGTTTGCCTATCGCACAAACAGAGGATCGCACAGAGGATGCTATCTCTATAGCTTTACACACCACACAAACCCACCTGGATAAAAGGAACACCTATACAAGAATGCTGTTCATTGACTTTAGCTCAGCATTTAACACCATAATACCCATAAAACTTTCTACCAAACTCAGGGCTCTAGGTTTAGATACAACCCTCTGTAGCTGGATCCTAGACTTCCTCACCAGCAGACCCCAGACTGTCAGGATTGGCAACCTCACCTCCAACACACTCACCCTTAACACTGGTGCCCCTCAAGGCTGTGTGCTCAGCCCACTGCTTTACTACCTGTTCACCCACGACTGTACTGCCAAGTTCAGCACAAACACCATCATCAAGTATGCTGACGATACCACAGTCATGGGCCTGATCACTGACAACGATGGGACTGCCTACAGGGAGGAGATAAAACAACTTGCAGACTGGTGCCGAACCAACAACCTATGTCTCAACATCAGCAAAACCAAAGAGCTGATTGTTGACTTCAGGAGACAAGGAAAAGTCCATTCCCCCATCTACATTGAAGGGTCTGCGGTGGAGATGGTGAATAACTTCAAATTCCTAGGTGTTCACATCTCTAAGGACCTTACATGGTCACTCAACACCTCCAGTCTCATCAAGAAGGCACAACAGCAGCTGTACTTCCTGAGAAAGCTGAAGAAAATATACCTACATCCACAGATCCTCACCAACTTCTACAGATGTACGGTGGAGAGCATACTGACCAGCTGCATCACAGTCTGGTACGGCAACTGCACTGCACTGGACTGCACTGCACTGGACTTTTCCTTGCATCCGACCGTAAGGCACTGCAGCAGGTGGTCAAAACTGCCCAACACATCATTGGCAGTGCCTTACCCTCCATCCAGGAAATCTACAACACCAGGAGTCTAAAAAAAGCCACCAAGATTATGTCTGACCCCACTCACCCCAGTCATAACTTGTTTGTTCCCCTACCATCTGGTAGAACGTTCCGGTCACTCCAGTCGCACACAACTAGACTCCAAAATAGCTTCTTCCCCAGAGCTGTCAAGTTGGTGACGCCCCCACTCCCTCCCATCATATTATGATCTCTCCTAACGTCTTCCTATACCCACAAGGACTGTACTCCAACACCACTACACACACATGTAAGCCGAAATTGTACTGTCCCTTCGATAGCTCAGTAAAACTGTATCAGTCGTAATACTTATTAATCACCATACTATTTTTGCACTGTTCCAAGAATTACCTTGCACTGTTTTTGTCCTGTTATATTTTCTCTGCGGAATTCTGCACAGTTTTGATTACTTGATTACATATTATTTATGTTATGTTATTACACATTACTGTTATTGTTATTGTGTTACTGTCTATTGTCCTATCTTCTGTCCTATTTATAAACTGCACCTGAGTAACTAATGAGAAACACTTTTCCTTATATTATGCACCTGTGTAAGTATAATGACAATAAAGTTGAATTGAATTGAATTGAATTGAATTTTACTGTACATGTCAAAGCGGTTGCTTTTTATTGCAGATGTGCTCCCACGGAGACTTTTTTTCCTCATAGCACTTTACACTTAGTTTAAACTACTGAGTGAGATAGGTTTAATACAGGTGGGTAGCCGCGTACAGCATGTGTAGGCTGCAAAGGAACAAGTAATAGGTTTATTCCATGCTGAAAAGAGAAGAAAGACAACACAACGTTTTGACCGTTTCAGGCTGTGCTGTTCTGCTTCCTAAGGTGATATACGGGTTTTTCGCACGAAGCCGCATTGAGCAGTATTTCTTGCGTTGTGAAGTGTGTACACAGCGGTCCCCCCTGGTTCCAGTTAGTGCGTAATTACTATCGCCATGAGTTTTCTTTTAACAAATAAACATTTCTTAGAAAAACTAAAATAGCAAATATTATGGGCACTATATTGACCTTTTTTATATTTCTAAATATCACAACGTGTTCGAAGAGAAGTCATTTATTTATAACAACAAATAATTTCAAACTGCTACTGATATTATTACTGACAATACATTTTATTGACACTATATTAAATTTGCTTGTCTTTCTAATTATCACAAAACATTCATAGTGATTACCATTTTCCAGGAATACTTGCACTCGTTATCACAGTAAACAAAACTCATACTTTTCAGAATTTAATTATTATTTGGAAACTCCTTCTGACCATATTGTTTATATACTTTGTGAAAAGTGATATTTTAACCTTTTCTGCGAATATGCTCGCTATCGGAGTAAACAAAAGCATACTTTTAGAATTTGATTAATAGGAAATATAATATGGAATCGCGTTATCTAAAGAGCATGCTTGCCAGCGCAGTGACATCACCGCATTTCCCTCTGAATAGCTACTAAATCGGCAGTGAAAATGTTTGTCTGTCTTTCCGTGGGGGGAAGGGGGACTGTCTTTCATTGGAAGGTATGCCTATTCTACTCTGAGAAATCCCGTGGTCTATTCACTGATAAACTTGTGTTAACAAAAACTACAGTATGCTTAAGAGTTGTTAATCCGGTTTGTATTTATTTTTCGGCACAGCCAGCCGGCTGTTGAGTGGTATTAAATGCAACTTTATTGTATAGATGACTTTTCTAAAATGTATTTAAAAATAAAAACGATTACAATTGGCATGCCTGTAGCTTTTTCACGGAACCTCCTAGAGTTACGAAAACACTTGCTGTGTGTACAAAGTACATTATGACTGTTTTCACAGCCTTCACTGTGTCATTTTTAAGCCATTTTATGACCACCCTTCTTCTATTCTTCTGTCCATATCTTTGGAAGGGAAACACAGAAAGCCTTCAAACCAAATGCATTTTAAAGACCACAACTTGAAAATATCCACAGCCTCCACATAAAACTATCAGTGAGCTAATTCTTTTTTTTAAAACCTTCGGTTTTTCATTGATGCGTAATTACGCACTAACTGGAACCCGGGGGGACCACTGTGTACACACATACACAATGCAAGAAATACTGCCCCCCCTCCAAAAACACTTTTTTTTTTGCTTACAGTAGTACTTCTCGCGTTAAGAAAGTTAGGTGTTGGCATAAACTATTAGTAAGAGGCTCTGGTGAAATTTCTGTGAACTGAAGAGTTAAAGTGTAAAGTGTCTCCTCCTTTTAACGGGATAAGATGTGGTGCTTTAAACAAGAGAGTGTGGTGTTACTTTTTGTCAATGAAAAAGTGTGTGTTTTTTTTTACTCCCTGGTGGAAACAGGCTTCCATAAGAATCAAGTAATAGGTTTATTCCATGCTGAAAAAAAGAAGAAAGAAAACACATTCCATAAGAATCAGTATACTGTAGCTTCTGGGAAATACATTTTTACTACATTAAAGTTTAACCCATCCAGAGCGCCCTACATTACAAACTCCAAGCGTTTCACCCTCAGATGTGAAGAAGGATTCACAGCTGAAACATAGCAGTATTGTATTGCAGTAAATGTTTATATCATTATATCTATTTTTTATTTGTTTTTTAAAAATAAAAAAAATTGTTTGCCCAGTCTAAGAGGGGGGGTCTGCTCTCATTGACAGCTGACACTCCTCCATACACTCAAGTGAAAAATTAATAACGCTAATGTAAACGTCGTATTTACAATTTGTTGATAATAAAAATGTGAAGTTCTCCAAAGCTTTCTCAGTCAATTATGATAGTTTACCCAGGGAGCTGTGTAAGCATGCATAGGCAGCAAAAGATCAGCTAAAAAATTCCAGATACTATTTTTTTACTTGCGGTATCATGTGGTATTATGCGGGATTATACGGTAACCCGTGTTATACTGCGACAAGCACACCGCGTTTTAATGCGGTATAACCCGCTCGTTTTGAATGGCTGCATCTGTATATTGCTCCATGCCCACCGCAGCATACCTCTCTCATTTTGAATGACTGGATCTGTATAATAAATAGTTATACTGTTTTGGTTATATCTCCCATCACTTTTTCTAAAAACGCAGAATGTAATGCATTACTGCATATTGTTGTACATTTGAAAGAAAAGTATATTGTTTAGATATTCATATTGGTAAATATATTAAATATTGTTACTAGAAGCCTGATTTGCCACAGTACTGATTATTTCTGTATTATTTCTGTATTAGGTCATTGAATGTCAGGAGAGTGTTAATTAGTAGAAGCAAAGTTTTAGTTAATATCAGTATGGTACTTGTTAATATCACAATATTGGGGTGGAGAGGTGACTCTGTGGTAAGGATCTGTGCCTGTGGCTGGAAGGTTGCTGGCTCAAATCCAACAGCTGGCAGAGGAGTCCTACTCTGTTGGGCTCCTGAGCAAGGCCCTTAAGTCCAGGGGTGCTGTACAATGGCAGACCCTGTGCTCTGACCCCAGGCTCTCTCCCTGTCTGTGTGTCTCATGAAGAGCAAGCTGAGGTATGCAAAAAGATAATTCCTAATGCAAGAAATTGTAAAGGGTTAATAAAGTGATGTGATGTTAAAATATACCATGTACCCCCTGTCATTAATTAAACGTGTGCTTATGTTTCAGGGATGTTTGATGTCTAATGGTTTTACCCTGTTTGATGATTAAATATAAATTAAATAATTAGAACAAGACATTTGTGTCCTGGGAGAATTAATTATTCCCATACTATTCTATTGAAAACCACGTTATCAAGTTACATTGATAACTGTATATGAATGATGATTTGAAAATATAGATTTGCATGTTATCAGAAAAGTGTTATAACTTTTCTTATTGGATTGTAAAAAACATGTTTCTACTTTTATTTTAAGTTTATTTTAATGTTTATAAACTTTTATATATAAAATAAATTGATGAACATTAACCTTAGTCCCTTTTACATATTGATCATTGACAACATTGACACTATCTCTTATTGACATGGTCTGACAGTAAAGTACCTCTGAGCTGCTGCCTTGATTTTTTCATTTCTCAAGCTGTAAATGATAGGATTGAGCAAAGGAGTGGGGAAATAGTTCAGTCCACCAATGAAGATACATCCATCAGGAGGGATCCTCTCCACTCTCAACCCAATATACACTACAGCACCAGAAGCATAGTACAGAAAGACGACAGTCACATGTGAAGAGGACATTGAGAAAGCCTTCTTACGGCTCTCCATAATTTTCAGTTTCATTACTGATGCTATTATTCTGCAGTATGTCCATAAGACATAGAGAAAGGGGACATAGATTGACAGCATGGCAATTAACAGGGCAAAATTGATTTGAGCTGTAACATCACCACAGACTAATGACATTACACTATGATAATCACAAACAACGTGTAGGATAAAGTTTGAACCAAAGAATGGCAAAGTGCTTGCCAGTACTACTGACAATAGAGGACCTAGGAAGCCCAGCATCCAGGCTGTGGATATCATTGTAATACAGGCCTTGGTATTGATTAAAGTGTTGTAATGCAGTGGTTTCACTACAGCAACATATCTGTCATAAGCCATGGCAGCAACAAGGAATCCTTCAGTAGCTGTAAATGAGGTGATAAAGTACATCTGTGCAAAGCAATCTGAAAAGGAGATTATTTTATGATGTAAAAGGCCAGTTAGCATCATGGGTATGGCAGAGGTCGACAGCAGTATGTCTAAGAGAGCTAAGTTCCACAGGAAGAAGTACATGGGCATATGGAGTTGTTGGTCCAGGGAGATTAATACCACAATGAGCAGATTACCCAGGAATGTGGCCAGGAAGACGATGAGAAAGGTGATGAAGAGTACTGCGTCTTGTTCTTGTGGGATTTGCAGTCCAACAATGATGAACTCAGAGTGCAGAGTGACATTGGATCTGCTCATGGCTCAGATGTCCAGAGTACCCTGGGGGAATATACATACAGTACAGTAGAATATTATTGATTTAGAAAAATATCTCATGAAGAATCTTAAATATGTTGATCTTAAAAAAATCATGAACCTTAAATAATTAGAAAACATTTTCTAAAGTAAAAATGGCATTTCTTATATCATGATAAATATATGCAGTACTGAAATATATTTGTAACATCTATTGCCTTATCATAAACAGAAAGAATACCCCTTCAACTTGACAGTTGATTAAATTGAAGATCAAGCTGTTTTTCCAAACTCCAAATATGATAAATATTTTTCTGATTTTATCAATATAATAGAAGACTGTATAATAGAGCAGCATAGTGACAACAACTTTTGCATTGCTGTCTTATTGGGTTTGGACCTTCTCTTTGTGGCATGGATGAAACATAGCAGTGTAATGTGTACTTCTGGTTTCTTAAGGGGGGGGGGTTATTAAGGAAAAATATACAAATTTTGTGTGTTGTTTTTAATATTTATTTCAACTTCTATAATATATTAATACCTGTTTCACAATAGTAAGTTGGTTGAAACTGACAGCCATGGTTACTGCCAGACAGGAATCCAATTGCAGGGACTTGGTGATCTTTGGAGACTGGTAGAGAAAGCCAAGACTGAAGGCACATGGGACTCGTCGGAGAGAGCTGAGGATGAACAGAGTTAATGCAGATAGGGATCAGGTTGTGTGGAAGGTGATCGCTATAGAAGGGTTGTGGAAGCAAAGGCACTGGAGTGGTGCCATTCTGGGTTTCGGTGCTCTAGGGAAACATAATGGTTCTTGTGGTCAGATTCCAAGTTTTGAACTTTAGGACTCAAACTTTGGGTTTCAGGTTTTGGGGTGATGCATCTCACAGGTCAGTACTGAACTAAACACTGCTGGCAGTATCTCAATGTTAAAGCATCATTCCAGTGGTGGTTTGTCGATTATAAATGGACATTAATTGGTGGACTGATTGGCAGATGTGACGTGATGAATGGTGGGGGAAAGGTAATAGATAAATGGCCTGAGTGTTTTCTGAGAACCCTGGGATGAGAATGTCACCGTGTTCCAGGGCAACTAGGTATGTCTCTTGGAGAATAAGTTGGGGTATATGAAAAGACAAATTCCTAATTCTAGAAATTGTATATGGCCAATAAAATGATCTTCTTCTTCTAAACATGTTGTAGACACAGGAACTTTGGTTCTCCACTGATATGTAGAGAGGTGTGTTCTTCACAAACAACCATACATGGCTTCAAGCACCCTGAAAGCTGTAAGAGTCACCCTGCTACAGAGAACCAAGAACTCCCTTTTCAATTAATTTCTTGCTAGCCCCTTGGAGAATCCTGGTCACAGTAGGCTAGTAATAATATAATAGAATTCAACACACATTTGTTTGAAGGTCTTACTAGATGAGACAATCAGGAGACCTGTCATTTAGTTTTAATAAAAGGTGTGGATTTTTATTTGACTGCAAATGTTTTTTGTATTATTTTTCTTTAATCAAAAAACTCTGGCACATTTACATGTGCCACAGATGCAGCCATTCAAAACAAGCGGGCGATACCGCATTATTTTGCGGTGCGCTTTATGCAGTCTACCGCGAGTTACCGTAAATTCTCCTATAGTACCGCAAGTAAAATAATAGTATCCGGAATTTCCGCAAGGTGGAGCTAATAAAGCTCAACCTCTCATGTTTGAGCTGTCGCCATCAAAGTCTTTAACGAAGATATTGCTAATAGTATTAATAATGAATGTCCTTGGACAAGCTGTAAACTCAAAGTATTGCCCTGGTCCACATTCTATTTTTCATTGACCGTCTTTGTAAAAGTAACACCACAGCATTTCGCAATCACACATTTGTTTCCAATCATGCAAAGTACAGTAATTTTTGAGAATCTCCAATTCACCATGCCTTTCACATGCTCATAAAAGAGATTGATTTAGGAACATAAACATATTACTGTATGCAAAATGTATATTTAATGTCTTTACTGTGCCCGTTTAAGTATTGAATATTTATATGGAATTTTACCACTGAAGGGAAATCTTAGTAGCTGAGCATAAAAAGAATAGGAGCATACTGTAATGCATGTGAAGGCCATAAACGATATTAATTTTGGAACATAAACATACAGTATATGGCTGATCTCGGTACTTTAAAGAAAAAATACACACCAGTATTCCATTTCTCCCTAAACATTTTAAGCATCGAAGTCTTTAACTAACGTGATACCGGAGTCAACAAGCATACTTTTAGAATTTGATTAAAAGGAAATATAATATGGAATCGCAGATCTAAAGAAATTAATAACGATATAATTATATTCATGTACCACAACACAAGAATAGTACACGCTTTACAATGTCTGTTGATAATGTTTGTAGGGCTTTTTCAACACTCATCATGTGACCTTGCCAGTGGCGCTGTGGGTTAGGTTCCTGATTCCTATATCACACATTGCGTGTTCAAATCTAGCTGGAGCCATGACTTTTTTTTTTAACAAACATTTCTTTGAAAAAATAAAACGTTTCTCTGGGTCAGAGATTAAATAAAACTTCACTCGCACCAAACAAATTTATATTTCTAAATATCACAACATGATCGAATTTAAGTCATTTTAATAACAATGAATAGTCACCTATGCGTTACAATATAAACATTTATATTGATTTAAATCGCGTTTAATTCGCCTTTATTTAAAACCCATAAATAAAGCTGATACTGTTTAGACTTTTAATTATTTAAAACTGCATTACAGCAGCACAATGCACAATGCAACGTAAATCGCTATCTTTGTCTTCTGCGTAATAATGTTCACCTCTCTGTCCAGCAATTTAACAATAGTAATAATAATGAACTTTATTGTATATGGCGCCTTTAAAGGTGGCTCCTCAAAGCACTTTACAGGATAAAAACAATAACAAGAATACTGTTAGCCTGGGCAAATGATTTTTTTATTTTTTTTTAAAGAAATACAAAATGAGATATAATGATGTGTTCCGGCTTAGACATTAACGAAGAGCATAACATGTGGGCGGCATAGCGGTCGGCTCTGGCTTTCCCATCTATACCGATGCACTGCAAGTACAACCCCACTCTCTGCGGGAGTGCTGGCTGTGACAAATTAAACCGGTTTCACAGGTATTTTCAAAGTAGAAGGGGGCAAGATTTCCAGCGAAAGACACCTCCACCCCTCCAAAACCCAGTAAGTACAGTACTTACTAGTTAAGAAAGCTAGGCTCCTCAATGAAATCGCTTTAACATGCTAATGCATTGGTGTAACAGTCCGGGCGTGGCAAGCTTCTAATGTCAACCCAACTACGGCGAAAGGAACCCTTCTTTCATTGGAAGACAATGAACATATTCTAGCCCTAAATGAATTAATAGCAAACATGGTTTACATAAAAGACATTTTTCCAAGAAAGTTTAGCCTTTGTCACTAATGAAACCACTAAATAAAGACATAAATATAGAAATCTTAAGATTTTTAAAATACATGACTTTGCTAAAATTTATTTAAAAATAAAAACGATTACAAACGCCAGCGGAGAGAGAGAACAGGGGAGGGATGTTGGTTTTGCATAAGGGGCGGGGCTATGGAAATGAGGTCTATTTGGGAATGTGGAGTTACATGTTCTGGCAGTTTGTGAATTATTAGTTGTTTGTGAATTATCGTTGTTGAGTATGGAGTGTTGAGGTATTGATTTTGTGTAATGCTTTATGTTGAAAATTGAGGTGGATTTTGTTTATGATAAAGAGGATAAACTAGGATGGGAGGAGGGTTTGGTTTTGCATAAGGGGCGGGATTATGATAATTGGAGGAATTTGAGAGAGTTTGGGGGCTATTTTTGGTTTGTATTACGAATAATTCGTACAAGATATTGAGATTTGTTGATAATTGGAGGACGGTTTTGCTTTAATGGTTTGATATATTTGATTTTGTATTGTGGTTGTTATTTATGTTTTTGGTTGGTATTATGTTTATATGGTTGTTTTTGTTGGTTGGTCGTTATTATGGTTATGTTTATTGTGTCATTTTTGATTATTGGATGTAATAATCAAAAGAGAGAGAGAGAGCTTACTTTTGTATCCAAAGGGCCTTGCAGATCAGATTCCCTTCCCCCTACGGAAAGACAGACACATGTTTTCACAGTTTAGAAGCCGCTCTTCAGACGCAGGCGAACGAGCAGCCCCTAGATAAAACATCAACTTTATTTAAACTCCAACAAAAGTATTAATGTTTTTTTTAATCAAATTCTAAAAGTATGCTTGTTGACTCCGGTATCACGTTAGTTAAAGACTTCGATGCTTAAAATGTTTAGGGAGAAATGGAATACTGGTGTGTATGTTTTCTTTAAAGTACCGAGACCAGCCATATACTGTATGTTTATGTTCCAAAATTAATATCGTTTATGGCCTTCACATGCGTTACAGTATGCTCCTATTCTTTTTATGCTCAGCTACCAAGATTTCCCTTCAGTGGTAAAATTCCATATAAATATTCAATACTAAAACGGGCAGAGAGATAGACAGAGAGAGAGAGAGAGAGAGAGAGAGACACCAAGGGGTGCGGAACCAGGGAACTATTTACATGGAAAATGGGCGATCTCCCCAGACTGTACGCCCGTTTCACTGTTACCTGGATACCTCTTGGGGGATATCCTCTATATACTCTTGGGGGGAATATCCTCTTGGGGGATATTCTAACAACAAGTGATTATAAGACGATCTGTCAAAGTGCAATGAAATACAATATGCTGGACAGTATGCTTCTCAAAGCGCTTTACAGGATAACAACAATAACAACAACAATTTTACAAGTCCTGGGAAGAAGAATATCATCAATTTTATTAATAATAATAATAATAAACTTTAGTTTATAAAGCGCCTTTAAAGGTGGCTTTTTTTAAAAAAAACTTTTTTTAAATGGATTTGCATTTGCACATTTACTTGAACATGGAGATGCCAAACTGAATAATTCCTGCACACAACCATTGCAGCAGAATTTGCATCATTTGGCAGAGCTGTGATTCATACAAGTGGTGGTGGATTTGGAGACAAAATGTATTTACATTGGGTTGCTGTAAGTGGAGCACTAATAAGCCCAAAGCTCTACTTATTATTTTACAAAAGAATGCACCTGACAAGCTGGACAGTATGCTTCTCAAAGCGCTTTACAGGATAACAACAACAATAACAACAACAATTTACAAGTTCTGGGAAAAAAATATGATCAATATTAATAATAATAATAATAAAAAACTTTATTTTATATAGCGCCTTTAAAGGTGGCTCCTCAAAGCGCTTTACAGGATAACAACCGATGAAACAACATTGGTTAGGAGTTGAAAATACCTGTGAAACCGGTTTGTTCACAATGTACTGTAGACACAGAGTGTTACACCAATGCATTAGCATGTTAAAGCGATTCCATTGAGGAGCCGGGCGCGATAATTGTTTTGTTCCTTGATACAGTATCTGATCTGCAAGGCCATTTGAAACAAAACAAAAACTAAAAATAAGATACAATCTACAGACATTCACAACACAAACATATCTTAAAACATTTACATATATTGTTAAATTATTACTTTAGATATATACTTTAGGTTACTGAAACAGCCATCTTTAACCATTCCGTGTCTGAGTCGCTGCAGGTAGAGACACGTTCGAAAAAAAGTTCATCCCAGCTACAATACATTATTTTTAATATTTTTGTGGTAAGAGGGAGCAAAACATCAGTATTTACTGCTAGTAATTAGTGTACGATCTATAGTTGAAATCTGAGCCTAAATAAAAAGAAAAAGCATTTTCAGAGAGCAATTACGCTGTGTTTATGTAGAATAAGTGATTAGGTTTATGAGCAATCTAATTACTTATTCGTTTAAAACGCTATATAAAATAAAGTTTATTATTAATTTGCTGGACAGAGTGGTGAACATTATTATGCATAAGACAAAGATAACGATTTACGTTAAAAGACATTTAATTAAACACGGGTTTGTGATTTAAATGGGAATGGGGGTGACAGGAACTCTTAATCTAAATAAAAATAAAATAAATAAAACAGGTTTCAATAGTTAATAACCACACGGGTGATTTTTCTTCCTCCTGATCAGTTTAGAAATCTGTGTACGCTGTAAGGTTTTTACTTCTTAATTAATCTTTTAAAATACACGTTTCGAATAGAAAAAAATCCTCTTCCTGGTACAGTATGTATAGCAGACCAGCACGTCTTTTTTCTCCAATCAGAGGGGTGTCAGATGGTGTCAGCCAATCACCATTCTGAAGCCCTACCGTAATCTCTGGTATAGGGAGACCCCAGAATTCTGTCCCATAGTTTAGATAGATGATACTTTTATTGATCCCGTGAGGGAAATAAAGTAAATCATTTTCATTTTAGGAAATTATTAAATGCTCGGTTAAAAGCAAAGGAGATTGTCTGTTATAGTGGACATAAAAAGAAGAGTTTGCTGCGGCGTTATTGGAAACCCAAATTTAACAAAAAATCGCTGGCATTATAACCTAGAAGACACAGACCGGCGCCAGACAGGGAGAATGCCCGCAGCGTTAAAGAAAATGCCTGATGAACTAGGGATTGGACAGTTTCCAAGTGCTTGTACAATCGATGGAAATGTTCAAATAAATGTGCAAAAGAAATAAACAAAATAATCATTTATTTCTTTATCATATTGGCTAGCTAATGTCCTCTCTCTGCTAGTTAGTGGCTGTGTTTCTGCGTTGGGTAGCAACGGGTGACTGTTCTCAGGCAGAAGATGTAAACAGCTTAATTTTCGTGTTAAATAATTTTTTAAAATTAAAATTCATTCTATACAGCAATCGCATATTTGGGTACCGTTTCATAAAACTTCCATGCTTAAAATGTTTAGGGAGAAATGGAAGACTGGTGTGTATTTTTTCTTTAAACTACCAAGACCAGCCATACACAGTACAGTTTACATACAGTAATGTTTATGTTCCTAAATTAATATCGTTTATGACCTTCAGATGCGTTATGCTCCTCTTCTTTTTATGCTCAGCTACTAAAATTTCCCTTTAGTGGTAAAATTTCATATAAATATTCAATACTAAGTGGATTAAAATGTGCACAGTAAAGAGATTAAATGATTAAATCTTTTCACTACCAACCAATGCACCACGAGTGCCCCTGTTGGTCATTTTGGCCAGCCAATCACTTACCGCGGTGCCCTGCGGTGGCTTGTGGGTAGTTTACCGTACCGCGGGTTTGTACCGTGCATTTTGAATGGCTGCATCTGTATCTTAGCTGCAATGATGAAGTCAGTTGCCTTCATTTACAAGCAGAGCAGCTACCATTTTACAGATGCAGCCATTCAAAACGAGAGAGGTACGCTGCGGTATAACGCGGTGGAAGTGTCACAATATAACGCGTCATATTACGTCATACTGCATCTTACCACATGCAAAATAGATAATATTAATAGTATCCAGAATCACCTTGTAAACTGCCAGTACATGTACAGCATTTGAGCTGTCACCAGAAAACACCCAGTCTCGAATCCCAATCACTGCTGAGGGACAATCTTTATCCAATTAAGAATTTAAGTTGTATACTCTTTAGAGTTCTAATTTTAAACTGTGTATTACAGCATGTTAATCATTTAACATTAAAAAGTTGGTATATTTTATGAAAGCAAGATTGCTCAGTTGGACAAAAGTACACAACCTACCACCTTTATCATAAATATTTTAATTATGCAAAAATATTATGCACCAAAGTCTTTATCGAAGATAGTACTAATAATAATAATAATGAATGACCTTGGACAATCTGTAAGCTCAAAGTATTACCCTGGTCCACAATCTTTGTAACCGTCTTTCTAAACGAAAAGACTTTATTTTTTCATTGACAAAAAGTAACACCACAGCATTTCGTTGATCCGATCACATATTAGTTTCCAATAATACAAAGTAAGTTTTGAGAATCTCAGATTCACCATGCCTTTCACATGGTCATAAACGATATTAATATAGGAACATAAACATATTATGTAAACTGTATATGGTTGATATTGATATTTTAAAGAAAAAATACACACCAGTATTCCACTTTTTCCCTAAACATTTTAAGCTTCAAAGTCTTACTTGTGGCTACTTTGGAAACGTTTTTACATGCTCCTTCTGACCATATTAAGTTTATATACTTTGTGAAAACTGATAGTGTTATAACCTTTTCTGTGAATTCGGTCGTTATCGGCTTAAACAAAATACTGTTAGAATTTGATTAACAGGGAATATAATTTGGAATCGTGTATCTAAAGATATTAATAACGATATAATTTTATTCATTAACTGTCTGGCGGAATGAACTGAAGAGTTAGTTAATGCGACACAGAAGATAGAATTAATAATGTAGTGCTTTCATCCTGCTACCAGCATTGGATAAAAAAATCTTTAGATTTCTATGTTTATGTCTTTATTTAGTGGTTTCATTAGTGACGAAAGTTAAACTTTCTTGGAAAAATGTCTTTTATGTGTTGCAAAAAACTGACATTCTTTAACAAAATATATTTACAAATCCTTTCACCTGGCAATCCACCTGAATGCCTAACTATCTGAGAAGCCATCTGTGAAACCATGTTTGCTATTAATTCATATAAGGCTCTCTGACAGAATTGCTGTTTTTTATGCGTGCTAATTTTCTGATTCCTCACTCTCTGCCAAATGTATTTCATATTTGCATGTTCTTTTTTAACACACCTTTCTGTGATTTTTTTGTATATCTTAGCAAGTGTTCCTGCATCCCTCTTCTGCACTATGTCTAGTCATGGCTTTTTTCTGTTTGCTTATTTCAAAGTAACACCTGCTCCATTTCTAAAACTTTTTGCTCATGTGCTTTTTTGTATTTTTTACACCTCTAGCACTTTAACATCCTTAATTGTCATTTGCCTTAATTTAAAAAAAATCATTTGCCCAGCCTAAGAGGGGGGGTCTGCTCTCATTGACAGCTGACACTCCTCCATACACTTAAGTGAAAAATTAATAATGCCAATGTAAATGTTAATTTTACAATTTTTTAATAATAAAAATGTTAAATTATCTAAAGCTTTCTCAGTCAAGTATGATAATTTACCCAGGGAGCTGTGTCAGCATGCACAGGCAGCAAAAGATCAGCTAAACAGGCAAGAAAAGTCTATCAGAGAAAACAGTGTTTCAGGTGTGAAGAATACAGATCCCCAATTCAATTTCAGCCTAAACCTGTCCCCACACACCCTGCCCCCACTGCGATTAGAATATACACAAAGCACTGAAAGCTTCACATTAGATGATCAGGTGTTTCGCAGACGTAAGCATAGTACGTAATTCAGGCTTTATAAACTCACACCTGGAATTTGATTAATTGAAAAAAAGCTTTGTTTAAAAAAACTGCACCAGGTGTTAAATCTTGTTTATATTAAAGTTATATCACTGGGCAGTGGTGGACAGTGCACTATTTTGTCAGTAACCTCCTAATCTGCTTAACAACTGTAGAAAACATTATTTTATTCTGTACTGAATGCGTGTTAAGTTTACAAAATTAAAGTGTTTCAAATGTTTAATTAAGAAGTAAAAAGACCTTACAGCTTACACAAAGACTCAAACTACAGTATGGAAAAACGAGTGTTAAGAAGTTGTGGTGCTCTAGCAGTGCTTTCCTAAGGCTAGCCACTGCCCACTGATAACGAGCGTATTCGCAGAAATGGTTAAAACATTATAAGTTTTTACAAATTATATAAACTTAATATAGTCAGAAGGAGCACGTAAAAATGTTTCCAAAATAACCACATGTAAGACTTTGATGCTTAAAATGGTTAGGAAGAAAGTGGAATACTGGTGTGTAACCAAGTGTTTTACACTCTTGACAGGCCATCTGACCTTTCACAACCTTGTGTTGGTTTGTGAATGTTTTCTGATCCTTTTCTTTTAGATCCTTAAATTAATATCGTTATTCATTTCTTTAGATAATCGATTACATATTATATTCCCTATTTAGCGGATTCTAAAAATTATTTCTGTATTTCTCCAAATACTCTCATTATCAGAGTAAACAAAAGCACTTTTAGAATTTGATTAATAGGAAATATAATATATATAATATAATATATAATATATTGTAGTATTTTCAGGTTTGGTGAGGACAGGCACAGTGATTCAGACACTACTTCTCGTGTCTAATCTTTAGTTTAGCAGATTAGCAATTTGCGTGATAAACACATTGTTTAATGGGGATGACATTACCCACATCTCTTATCACTGTACAACACTAACTACTTTTGGCTGGGCAAATGAATTTTTTAATTTTTTAAAAAGAAATCAATAATGAGATATAATGATGTGTTCCCGCTTAACTTAGACATTGCATGATTTTAAAAGCTATAAAAACAGGTTTCGATAGTTAATAATAGTCACTTAAGCCATCACGCCACAAACATAGTCATGTAGAAAGCAGTGAAACAGCCGTACACATATCAATAGAAAGTCTTATACTACTGTTTGTGCTACAGTATATGAAGATAATTATACCGTTATTAATTTCTTTAGATACGTGATTCCAGATTATATTCCCTATTAATCAAATTCTAAAAGTATGCTTTTGTTTACTCCGATAATGAGCGTATTCACAGAAAAGGTTAAAACTATCACTTTTCAGGTTTCCGAAATAACCACATGTAAGACATTAATGCTTAAAATGTTTAGGGAGAAAGTGGAATACTGGTGTGTATTTTTTCTTTAAACTACCAATACCAGCTATATACAGTTTACATAATATGTTTATGTTCCTAAATTAATATTGTTTATGACCATCAGATGCGTTATGCCCCTCTTCTTTTTATGTTCAACTACTAAAATTTCCCTTTAGTTGTAAAATTCCATATAAATATTCAATACTAAGTGGATTAAAATGTGCACAGTTAAGATATTAAATGATTAAATCTTTTCACTAGTGACCAATGCACCACGAGTGCCCCTGTCGGTCATTTTGGCCAGGCAATCACGTACCACGGTATGCCGCAGTGGCTTGTGGGTAGTTGCATGCGGTACGGGTTTGTACCGTGCATTTTGAATGGCTGCATATTGGAATAAACATATTTCATTAACTATTGATAACAGCCATAATCTTGTGTCGCCTATATACAATTCAGCAAATAATACATACAAAAAAAAACATTGACATAGCACTCAAAGAGGTGTAAGTAATAGAACCATCTACAGTACAAATTTCAGTCAGTATGCTCAATTGAATATATGGGGAGTGATGGTTTTAAGAGGTGCAATCTACTGTATATTGTTACTTTTGAGCCTGCAGTTGTCAGTTTAATGTTGCTCTGAGATTCTTTGTGTGCTTTTTAAATTGATTAAATTGCACTGTTGTTGTTCTTTGCACTGTGAGAAAAAAGAGCATTTAATCTAAAGTATCTCTGAGCGGCTGCTTTGATTTTTTCATTCTTTAAACTGTAAATAACAGGGTTAACCAATGGGGTGAGGCAATTGCACATTGCACGAAAGAAGATGCGCACATTGTGGGGTATACTCTCTGCTCTCAACCCAATAAATACCATGGCAGCAGAGACATAGTACAGGACGACCACAGTCATGTGTGAAGAGCACATTGAGAAGGCCTTCTTACGGCTCTCTATAGTTTTCATTTTTGTTACTGCCCACACAATCCTACAATAGGAACACAGGACAAATATAAAGGGGATGTATATTACAATCATGGCAATAACTAGGGAAAAGTTTTCTTGGTCATTAACATCACCACAGGTTAGAGACATTACAGTTGGGTAATCACAAACAATGTGCGAGATACATTGGAGCCACAAAATTTCAAATTGCTTGCAAATACCACAGACAAAAAAGGTGCAAGGAAGCCAAACATCCAGGCTATAGCTGCCATTTCAATACAGATCTTGGGGTTGATGATGATGTTATAATGCAATGGCTTCACTACTGCAACATATCTGTCGTAAGCCATGGCTGCTACAAGGAATATTTCGACAGCTCCTAATGATATGTAAAAATACATTTGTGCAAAACAGCTGGGTAAGGAAATGGTGTTGTCATAACCAGACAAAACTGATAACAGCTTGGGAATGATGGTAATAATCAGCAAAATATCTAGTGCAGCTAAATTAAATAAGAAGAAATACATGGGTATGTGGAGCCGGTTGTCCAGGATGACTAACACTAAAATAAAGAAATTGCTGAAGAACGTAGCCAGGAAGAGGATAAGGAAGATGATGAAGAGTTCAGTGTAGTGCTCCTGCAGGCCAAGCAATCCCACAATGATGAAGTCTGAGTGCAGGGTTCTGTTGTGGTCTCCCATGACTCACAGTTGTCACAATTATAGTCCCTCCTCCAAAAGGGTGCTCCGGCCCTTTCACTTCAGACTTGATTATGTGCACCTGACCCCTGTTCCCAGCCCACCTTAAAAGCCAGTGCTGACGTTCATCCGGGCTCTGCATCTGGTTTCCGCACTGGCGAGTCCGGGACCTGGAAGCGTCTGGTCCCGTTAAGGTTTTAATCTTTGTTCCCGTTCCCTGTCCGCCGGTTCCGACCCGGTTCATGTTTTTAATTCCTTGTTGGATGGATCACCTGGCTATGGACTTATTCTTGTGTTTTTGGATTCCCTCTCTGGATTACTTTTGGATTGTTTGCCTCGGCCACACCTCCCCCGTGCACCACCACACTTTGGACACGCCCCCCTGTTTTCATCCCCGTATTCCTGCATGACTTTTTCCTAGTGTTTCCTCACGATTCTGGATTGTGTTGTCCGCATAGGGTCCGGAAAGAACTGTTCGTTACAACAGTATCAGGAGCGCTGGTATGAAATAAAGTGCCTGGAAGTAAATATTCATATTAAAGGTTAACAATTGCCTAGAAACAAATCATTAATTAAACTGAAAAAATATTTGTTGGGATTCTGGTGACTTTGAAATTGTTGTTGTGATCCTTGAACAAAGATAGAAACCTTGTTGTTTTGTTTAAGACTGTGTTGTCATTTGAAGTTCATTTTAAGTATATAATATTACTCTGAGGTGTTTCTACCACCAGCATAACAAAACAAGGACCTTGCTATATCTGTCTGGTTTTGAAATAATGATACATACATTTTTTAATCAGGACTATACTGCTTCAATGCTTAACTTACCGGGGGTATCTATTAATCGGCTATGAGCTTCAGTATGTCCAGAATTCTGTGTCCCAATTTCAAGGTTGAAAAAAGAAATACAATAAATTGTCATTACCAATGACTAGTTGTGAGAAAAAGTTTGTGAAACCTTTGGAATTATCTGGATTTCTGCATGAATGGCTCCTAAAATGTGATCTGATCTTCATCTAAGTCATAATAATAAATAAGGACAGTCTTATCTAACAACATGCAACATTTTACATTGTCATATCTTTATTGAACAAATGGTTTAAACAATCAAGATCATTGATGAACCTGTCGGATAATGACATCTTGAAAATAGGGTAAATGGAGTCAGGTATTCCAATCAATGAGTCAGGTGTTCCAATCAATTCAGGTGTGGGTTTGACCTGCACTGCCTTATAAAAAATCACACAATTTTGGTTACCTGCTCTTCACAACAGAATTCTGTTGAAGTGCAATATGGCCCAATAAAGATTTCAGAGTACCTCAGACGAAGAGTTGTTGAAGCTCATAAGCCTGGAAAGGGTTACAAAAGGATTTCTAAAGACTTTGGCCTCCATCAGTCTACAAGTCAGGCAGATAGTTTAGAAATGGAAGAATTTCAGCACTGTTGCTACTCTAGGAGTGGGCATCCTACAAAGATCAGTGCAAGGGCATGCCATACCATCCTCAAACATGTGGCAAAGAACACTAGGGTGACAGGTAGGTGTCTGCAGGCAACTCTTGCACTTGATAATGTCTGTGTTCATGAGTCTACCATAAGAAAAACATTGAATAAGAGTGGTGTTCATGGGAGGTCTCCAAAATTGCTCTCCAAAAAAAACATTGCTGCTCGTCTCAAGTGTGCTTAAGACCACCTGGACAGCACTACTGGAACAATGTTCTGTGGACAGATGAGACAAAAGTTGAACCTTTTGGCAAATGTACACAGTGTTATGTTTGAAAAAAACAAAACACTGCATACCAACACCAAAACCTCATCCCAGCTGTGAAGTATGGTGGAGGGAGTATAATGGTGTGGGGATACTTTGCTGCCTCAGGGCCTTGTTGGCTTGCAATCAATGACTGACCAAGGAATTTCAAGTTGTATCAGGAATTTCTACAGCAAAATGTCAGGGCATCTGTCTGTGACCTAAAACTCAAAAGAAGTTGGGTCATGCAACATGACAATAATCCAAAACACATGAGTAAATCAACAACAGAGTGGCTCAAACAGAAGAAATTTCATATTTTAGAATGACCAAGTCAGTCCTCACCACAATCCCATTGAAATGGTGCGGTTTGATCTGGAAGTAGGCCGTTCAAGCAAGACATCCCAAAAACATACATGAACTGAAACAGTTTTGTATAGAGGAATGGGCCAAAATACCTCCTAACCGCTGTGAAGGTCTGATCAGCAGCTACAGAAAGCATTTAGTTGAGGTTATTGCCAAAAAAGGAGGTTCCACTAGTTACTTAATATAAGTGTTCACACACTTTTCCATCAATGACGTTGATTGTTTAAACCATTCGTTCAATAAAGATATGGCAATGTAAAATGTTGTGTCTTGTTTGTTAAATAAGACTGTCTTTATTTATTATTATGACTCATGCAGAAATCCATATAATTCCTAAGGGTTCACAAACTTTTCCTCACAACTGTATATATACAACACCTCCTCCACACTCTGGCCCTCCCGTCTGTATGGAACAGGCTGAAGACTGACTCATCCGTGAAGAGGACCTGATGCCACTTCTGACGAATCCATCGCAGCCTCTGTCTGGCCCAAGCCAGTAGGGTGCATCTAGGAGGTGTGAGCAAAGGGCCTCTGACAGGTCACCTTGCTCTAAGGCCAGCAGCATGGAGCCTCACTGTCTTGTCACTGATGCTGGCATTGTGTCTGCCGGCAGTTTCAGCAGCAGTACGGGTGACAGATCTGAAACGATCTCTCAGATGGACCAGTCTGATGTGTCGGTCCTGCTCTGGTGTGGTCACTCGAGGGCAACCGGATCTTGGACAGTCATCTTTCCTGCTGGTCTGCTGAAACCTCCTCTGCAGTTGGGACATATTGGAGCGGCTTACTCCATAGTGTCTGGCAACGCTGGCACATGACATGCCTGCCTGCAGCATGCCAATGGCCCTCTCCCTTACTTCTGGCATTATGACATTATGACAGTCGAGGCATTACGGAATGCACAGAAAACTAAGCGTGGCCTTTTTCTTGCAGTGACCTAAGCTTTGAATTACGGCCTTTTTAAAGGTGACCTGATCAGGCATTGTTTCACCTGGACCTCTTTGGGTAAAAGTGCTCCTAACAAGCTTTTGTGTGATTGGCAAGTTGCAATGCCTCACTGCACAAGCTGTATTGCTGGTCAGGGGGCTTAAAACAAATTGAAAACTTTTTGTGAAAGTACATAAGCTATAACTATAGTATTTTCATTCCAGTGTTTCAATTTGTCTATCAATATAATAGGCATTAAACAGTAGTGCATTGTAAGTAGTGTCCTACCAAATTAACAGAAAATATTTTTTTGCATGTTTTCCAAATAAGGGTAATTGTATTAACTTGAATAAAATAAAAAAACAGGTAAAGGAGATCACATATGGTGCGGACTGATCCTTGTACAGTATATTCATATAAACTGCAACCGTTTTCTAAAAAAACATACATTAAAAATTATAAAGATATACAGATGCAGCCATTCAAAGTTCATGGTACAAACCTGTACCACACACAACTATGCGTAAGCCACCGCGCCGTACTGCAGTACCTGATTTGCTGGCCAAAATGACCGACAGGGGCTCTCATGGTGCATTGGTCGGTAGTGAACACATTCAATCATTTAATCTCTTTACTGTGCACATTTTAATCTGTTTAGTACTGAATATTTATATGGAATTTTACAACTAAAGGGAAATTTTAGTAGTTGAACATAAAAAGAAGAGGGGCATAACGCATCTGATGGTCATAAACGATATTAATTTAGGAACATAAACATATTATGTAAACTGTATATTGCTGGTATTGGTAGTTTAAAGAAAAAATACACACCAGTATTCCATTTCTCCCTAAACATTTTAAGCATCAAAGTTATTTCGGAAATGTTTTTACGTGCTCCTTCTGACCATATTACTGTACCGTACATTTATATACAGGTACTTTGTGAAAATTGATCTTTTAAACATTTTCTGCGAATATGCTCATTATCGGAGTAAACAAAAGCATACTTTTAGAATTGGATTAATAGGGAATATAATATGGATTCGCGTATCTAATAATGCTGTTTCAGTGCTTGATATGTGATTGTTTCTGTGGTGTGATGGCTTAAGTGCCTAACTTATAACCCTGAGGTCGGGTGTTCAAATCCAGCTGTTGCCATGAGTTTTCTTTTAAAAAATAAACATTTCTTTGAAAAACTCTCATCCTAGCGTTAATCCCACATCGGCAGGGTCCGTTTGTTAGCACGCCCATCTCCATTTGATGGTTTGATCCAAATCTTTGAGCTGACGTTATATGTTATATGTGACCAAGAATATGTGAATAAGAATATGTTATATGTGACCAAGAATACTCCAACTGGTACGTTGCTCCACCTGCCGTCGGAGGAGAACAAAGTAATATAGCCAATTCATAGAGGGGAATTATTAGGAGGCATGGGAAATTTGGGCACGACACTCTTCTCAAGAAACACCCTGGGATTTTTAATGACCAGAGAGAGTCAGGACCTCAGTTTTACATCTCATCCGGAAGACAGCACTTGTTTTACAGTATAGTGTCCCCATCACTATACTGGGGCATTAGGACCCACATGGACCACAAGGTGAGCACCCCCTGCTGGCCCCACTAACACCTCTTCCAGCAGCAACCTTAGTTTTTCCCAGGAGGTCTCCCATCAAGGTACTAACCAGGCTCACACCTGCTTAGCTTCAGTGGGTTGCTAACTGTAAGTTGCAGGGTGACACGACTGCTGGCTATTTATTTAAAAAACTAAAGTAGCAAATATTATTGGCATTATATTGACATTGTTTATATTTCTAAATATCACAACATGTTCGAAGCTAAGTCATTTATTAATAACAACGAATAATTTCAAACTGCAACTGATATTATTACTGACAATAAATATTATCGGCACTATATTGAATTTGTTGGTCTTTCTAAATATCACAAAATATTCAGTTAAGTGATTATCATTTTCCATGAGTACTTGCACTCGTTATCACAGTAAAAGAAACTCATACTTTTCAGAATTTAATTATTATTTTGGAAACTTTTTTACATTCTCCTTCTGACCATATTGTTTATATACTTTGTGAGAAAAGTGATATTTTAACCTTTTCTGCGAATACGATCGCTATCAGAGTAAACAAAAGCATACTTTTAGAATTTGATTAATAGGGAATATAATATGGAATTGCTTTATCTAAAGAGCATGCTTTCCAGCGTGGTGACGTCACTGCCTCTGAATAGCTACTAAATATTCAGTGAAAACATTTGTCTGTCTGTCCATGGGGGGAAAGGGGACTATCTTTCATTGGAAGGTATGCTTATTCTACTCTGAGAATGTAGGGGGGAGGAAAAGTGCCTGTGGTCTTTTCATTGATAAACTTGTGTTAACAAAAACAAGAGTTGTTAAACTGGTTTTTATTTATTTTTTGGCACAGACAGCCAGCTGTGCCTGCTAGAGCACCACAATTCACACTCAACCACATCACAGATCACAAATCAGTCCCAGTGTGTGAGATATTGCTGTTTGATCTGTGCTTGATCTTTGATCTGAGCTTTAATAGAGAGCTCATCTCTATTAATATAACTATCGAGTGGTATTAAATGCAACATTTTTGTATAGATGACACTTTTCTAAAATGTATTTAAAAATAAAAATGATTACAATTGGCACACCTGTAGCTTTTTCACGAAACCTCCTAGAGTTACAAAAACACTTGCTGTGTGTACAAAGTACATTGTGACTCTTTTCACAGCCTTCACTATGTCGTTTTTAAGTCATTTTTTTTTACCACACTCGAATATTCGTCTGTCCATATCTTTGGAATGGAAACACAAAAAGCCTTCAAACCAAATGCATTTTAAAGACCACGACTTATGAACATTTTCACAGCCTCCACATAAAACTATCAGTGAGCTAATTCTCTTTTTTTAAACCTCCGGTTTTTCATCGATGCATAATTACGCACTAACTGGAACCCTGGGGGACCGCTGTGTACATATGTTCACAATGCGAGAAATACTGCTCAATACAGATTTGTGCAAAAAACCTGTATATCACCATAGGAAGCAGAACAGCGCTGCCTCCAATTACCCAGACTGTAAGCATGGGAATAAAGCTTTGTTTGATTTCTGAAACCCTTTCTTTATGTCCTGTTTTAATTCAGGTAAGGGTCAACTATATACACAATACTGCTGACAGCAGGAAAATTCAAATATTCTTTACTCAGCAGCTTATTAGCAGCTGCACAATGCTGCAAATAAGTGTTTTACACATTAAGCAGGTCCTCTGACCTTTCCAAGCCTTGCTTTGGGTTGTGAAACTGTTTTTTTTTATTTTTTTATGTTTTCTGAAGATGACACTACAGGTCATATACTGGAATAGGGAGGTCTTCTTCATGACTCAATAGCATTTACACACCAGACAGCCCCCCTCAGCTTATACAACTTTGCTTTGGGTTGTGAAACTGTTCTTTATTTTTTTAGGACTTTTTGAAGATAACACTGCAGGTAATACGCTGGGATGGGGGGTGCTTCCAGTAATTTCTGGGTTTCCTGTGTTTTATTTCAGTTTCACATTGGTTCTGAAACTTAACACTTATGCAAGACATACTGTTTTTTGGGCATATTGAAACTGTTACTTAGCTTTATTTGTGAGGGGAGTTATCCTGAGAAAAGATGTACTTTTCTTTACTGTTTTCTTGGTATGGGGTGGCTGTTCACTTATCAATAGTACCTGGGATCTAAATCCATTAAAAGGGTTATGAACAACAGGAGGCCATTCACTCAATCTAGCTAATGTAATAGTTAATAATATATTAATCTGAGGACCTTATCATGCTTTTTTTTAAAGAAGCCCAAGTAAAATGATCAAAAACACAGTTGGACAGATGTTGAAGTTGGCCCACAACCGGATAAAGAGCTGCCCCTTGCTGTCTGTATTAAACCTTGTTCACTCAGTAGTTTAAACTAAGTGTAAAGTGCTATGAAGAAGAATGCATGAAGATACTCTCACTTTTTTATGAAAACTATAGTTTTTAAAATCTTTTAAATACTGGGTGCTCCTACAGTTAAAGGACCCAAAGAATCTAAAAGCTTCACAGCTCAAGGGCAGAGTATCCATAGATTTTGCCAAAACTATTTGAATCAAATGGCTTTTTTTATTCCTTTTTAGGAACATATTTATAGCAAACAAATTATGTTTTTTTTTACAGCAAGAAATTATCTTCTGTCTGTACAACTGAAACCCATTTTGGAGGACTTTCACAATGTTTCCAGCATGCCAAACAACATGGTCTTTAACATCATCCCTGAAGGAACTGTATCAGAGATATTTTTTTAACTGCACTGCATCGGGGAGAATCAGTATAACTTCTGGGAAATACATCTTCCCTGCATCAAAGTTTAACTCGTTCAGAGCACCGCACACAAACACACACACACCAGGGCCAGTTTTCCCGTAAGCCAATTAACCTACCAGTATGTTTTGGAGTGTGAGAGGGAATCATATCACACATAAGGAGAACATGCAAACTCCACACAAAGAGAATGGCAGGAATTGAACCTAGGGCCCCAGTGCTACAAGATAGCAATGCTAAGCACTTCGCCACCATTAGAAATGGATGGATATCTTATCTTTCTAGTACAGAGGTTTGCGTGCATAATTTAATTTTGAAAGCCACTGAGACATCTGGTACTACTGTTGTATTTATGAAAAAACCTTACAAAAAGCATACTAGCAACTGTGCCATCCTATTCCTTAATACATTTTATTTTTATAAACAACATAAACAACATTGTTAGCAAAATATTTTGAATGATATTTTTCCCTATTTTTTCTTTAGTTGTGTATTTAACTTATTTTCTGATAGTCAGATTTAATGTATTCGCAGAAAAGGTTAAAACGATCAATTTTTACAAAGTATATAAACGTACAGTAATATGGTCAGAAGGAGCACATAAAAATGTTTCTGAAATAACCACATGTAAGACTTTGATGCTTAAAATGTTTGGAGAGAAATGGGATACTGGTGTGTATTTTTTCTTTAAACTACCAGACCAGCCATATACAGTATAGTTTACATAATATGTTTATGTTCCTAAATTAATATAATAATTTATGAGCATGTGAAAGGCATGGTGAATCGGAGATTCTCAAGATTTACTTTGTATGATTGGAAATGAATATGTGATCGGATCCACGAAATGCTATGGTGTTACTTTTTGTCAATGAAAAAATAAAGTCTTTTTATTTACAAAGACAATTACAAAGAATGTGGACCAGGGTAATACTTTGAGTTTACAGCTTGTCTAAGGTCATTCATTATTAATACTATTAGTAATATCTTCGGTAAAGACTTTGATGCATAAACTATTTCTGCATAATTAAAATATTTATGATAAAGGTGGTAGGTTGTGTACTTTTGTCCAACTGAGCAATCTTCCTTTCATAAAATATACCACCTTTTTAATGTATAATGATTAACATGCTCTAATACACAGTTTAAATTTAAAATTCTGAAGAATATACAACTTAAATTCTTAATTGAATAAAGATTGTCCCTCAGCAGTGATCGGGATTCGAAACCAGGTGTTTTCTGGTGACAGCTCATATGCTGTACATGAGCGGTTAAGCTTAATTAGCTCCACCTGGCGGTTTTACAAGGTGATTCTGGATAATATTAACATAATCTAATTTGCATACGGTAAAGCGTGGTATAAAGTGAAATGATGCGGCACGCCCATCGCGTTTACCACAACGTACCCCACTTGTTTTGAATGGTTGCATCTGTACCAGGTCAAACTGATAGTAGCCTACAAACTGCCAAGCTTGGCATTTAGTTTTTTTCTTATAGTTCAGCTAATAGGACCATTCAGACAAAAGAATATAAACATAAAGTTTTAATTATCTCATTACAATGTGTTGTGTTTGTTCAAAGAATGTAAATGATGCTTGATTTGGAATACTTGATCACATAAGGCATATACAGTAAGGTGTACTGTATACACAACATGTTTTGCGAATACTGTAAATTTCCACATATAAAGATATAAGACAATACAATGATGCAAACTGAAGTCTAGATCTTTTTCAATGTTTTTACATACCTGAAACCAGAGTCTGTTGTCCGTGCTCCTCCAGCACAGGACATATCTGCTGAACAAGAAATTCTTCCTCTTATTTCAGCTATTTTTATGAACAGCTCTTCACAGTGACCCCAGAGGCCACTGGGTGCAGAGCTATAGCTTTAGCTCTTGTTAATCTGGAGAGACAGAAAGTGAGAGATAGAGGGAAAAGACCCAAAGGATTAAGAGACAGAATGAATCACTTAATGAACCATTACATTTATACTTAAGAAAATAATATGTGCAAACATTTATTTTAAATGTTCTTATAAAGTCTACAGAAACTTGAAATCAGTAGTCTTTAACAGATCCTTAAGCAGGTCTTTGAGTGCAGAGATGTCAGTGAAGCTCTTATTAAGAGATGAGAGACAGAGATAGCTAAAGGGAACAGGCCCAAAATAATGGTTTATTTTTTTGTTTTTTATGTCCTCATACACAGTACAAACATTTTCTCAAATAAAAAGCAATAGAATTAACAGAGCCAGTTTAGAGAAACTGAGAGAGGTAGTAGTTAAAAAGTAGAAAAAAGGACTTCTCAATCTTCCTTAAGGTAATGGATAGTGATCTTTGACCTGTGGTCTTTGGGAAGGAACCAGCCTAGAGACTTGTTGGAGTGCATCTGCACTATACAGATACAGCCACTCAGAATGTGCGTTAATCCTCATTACCACATTAGTGGTTCCACAGTATAGTACAGTATGTGGTTCACTGGCCAGAGACAATCAATAGGTGGCTCTTGTGGTACATTACAGTAGATGCTAAAGGATTGCTTCATATAATGTTTCTCTACTATGCATCTTTTAAAAGCACTTAATAAGGAATATTAATATGGAACCATGTACAGTAACTAAAGGGAAATTTTGGTAGCTGAAAATAAAAATAACAGAAGTACAGTATAGTATAACATCTCTAAATGCCATAAATATATTAATTTGTACTGTTACAGCTTAAGGTGACTAACACGTGACTTTTAGATTTTAGATAAAAGTTTGTGACAGTTGGAAGAGTAAAACATTTAGCTTGAAAGCCATAGGATGTTTGCTGAGGCCAGGGGGGTCCCTTTGAGCAGAAACAATTATAAAGTTTACCTTAAACTTGCCTAGGTAAGCTGTGTGTTATTGATCGTCAAGGAGAAACATTAAGAGCACAACGTAAAAAAGAAAGGAGAAGCAGAGAAGAGATGAGTTGGGACTTGAAGCTTGCGTCAGGCAAGAGCCCCTACTTTATGATCATCCAAACCAAACCTGACTGGAGCTCAGTATTTGAACCTAGCTAGAGAGAGTGTACTGTTCTATGTTTTTAGGAAACTTGGGTTTCCTCACACTAAAAAATGCTTCATTTAGAAATGTCTTTCCTGATTAGGGTACCTTTTTATGGAGAGGGGTATAGGCTCCCATTTATTTTGTGGCATCCAGGGTGCAGAGAGAGAGATTAAACTGCAGGTTGCTTTGTATTTAGTTAGAAGGCAGCTTATCTCTTATGTGCCCTCCGTAAGCATTAATTAAGAGTTTAATACTTAGTAACAGTCTGGGTTTTTCTGGGTGACCAGAATGTAAGTCTGCTCAAACACCTTGTTTGTAAATACTGTAAATAGAGTAACTTGTGTATTGAATGTTTTGTTGTCTGTATTGTAGTTTGTGTCTTGCGTCATTATAATAAATATATGTTTAACCAAGTGTGCCTAGATTATTACTCCTCTCACCAAAGTTGTGCCAGAAAACAAACAATTCATGTACCTCCAATTATACCAACCATACAGGTATATTGCTAGAAAACTCACAAGTTTGGGTTTTGAATAATCATTTCACTTATTGACTAAACCACTCGGTCAATCTCTGATTTTCACCATTTTCATAACCCCCCATTTGTAACAGTACTGTAAACATGGTATATCTAATGTACATACAGCACCTGGTACTGGTTGCTAAAATTAAAAAAAAATACACAACAGTATTCCACCTTCTTCATAAACATTTTCTACATCAATATCTTTAACTCAGTCACTTACTGTGGTTATTTTGTAAACATTTTGGTGTGTTCGTTCTAACTACAGTACAGATGCAGCCATTCAAAGTGTGTGGCACAGACACGTACCAGGGGTAATTGGTGTAATTGGTGGGTAATTTGCGTCAAGATGCGCGATGACGCAAAATACCGTGGTACGTGATTGGTTGACCGACAGGGGCACTCGTGGTGCGTTGGTCGGTCATAGAAAGATTTAAATGTCTTTACTGTGCCCGTTTTAGTATTGAATATTTATATGGAATTTTACCACTGAAGGGAAATCTTAGTAGCTGAGCATAAAAAGAATAGGAGCATAACGCATGTGAAGGCCATAAATGATATTAATTTTGGAACATAAACATACAGTATTACAGTATATGGCTGGTCTCGGTACTTTAAGAAAAAATACACACCAGTATTCCATTTCTCCCTAAACATTTTAAGCATCAAAGTCTTTAACTAACATGTGAAATAACGTGTATAAAAAGTGGTAGTTTTAAGCTTTTCTGCTAATATAATATGGAATCGCGTATCTAAAGAAATTAATAACAATATAATTATATACGTGTACTGCAACACAGTATTACACACTGTACAATGTCTGTTGATTCAGTATTTGTAGGGCTGTTTCACCCTGATTCATGTAGCCTGCTGGTCTACGTGCTCGATTAGTAACCCACAGGTTGTGTGTTCAAATCCAGCTCGTTTGCTCGCCCTCCCCCCCCTCTCAATTCAATTCAAGGTGCTTAATTAGCATGACCGATGAGTACAATCAGTGTTGCCAAAGCAAATGAAATTCACATGAAACAAAACAAAAAATAACATTAATATAAAATCTACAGACATTTACAACAATGACATATTATATAATATTTACATATAATGTAGACAGAAGGAGCATTATTGGGAGACAGGCTCACTGTTCCTCAGGCTGTGACAGGAGATCACATACTCGGCTGCCAGTTCAACTAAGTACCCTCCTCCCTCTCCCAGTAGGATTGGGACCCGTTGTGATTCTGGCAGGTGTGGGAACTCTGGTACTAGATTTCTGAGTTTAGGGAAGAATGTTTCTCTAATCCCAGAGTATCTGTCACAGTGCAGTAGGAAGTGCACCTCTGTCTCTATTTCTCCCCGCTGGCAGTGGTAGCACAGTCTCTCTCTCTCTCGCCCTCCCCCCCCTCCCTCTCAATTCAATTCAATTCAAGGTGCTTTATTAGCAGGGCTCGTCGTGTGTCTCTTTGTGGTCAGGGCGCAGGAGAGCTCGCTGGCAGGTGATGATGGAAAGAAAGAAAATAAAGGCAGCTTTTAACTAAGTCACACACCAATACTCCATTACTCCCTAAACATTTTAAGCACCAAATTCTTTCATGTGGTTTTCATCACTCTCTGTGGGAGTGCTGGCTGTGACGAATTACACCGGTTTCACAGGTATTTTCAAGTGGTCAAGTCTTCAGCGAGGGGGGAACAAGCTGCCCAGCCGTGTGGAATGCCACAGAACCTCAAACAGACAATACACACTAGCCGAATATTTGACCAAGATATCCAGACACAGCTGTATGAGCTCCACCAGTAAAACTCAAAGTATTACGTTGGTCCACACTATTTGCAACCGTCATTTTAGACATTTCGTTACTCTAGGAGGTTTCGTGAAAAAACACATTGTGCTGCTGTAATAGTTTAAAATAATTAAATGTCTAAACAGTATCAGCTTATGTATGGGTTGTAATTTAAAAAAAGTCAAAAACCGCACTCAAAATACAATTTAGTACTTTCTGGCAAGAGGCGACACCGAAATTAATAATGTAACATGCTACTGTTTGTGCATGGATATAGTTATACTGCTATTTCCTTAGACATGCGATTCCATCTTTTATTTTGAATCCCCGGCGGAACCGGGCATCCATAAGAATCAAGTACTGTAATAGGTTTATTCCATGCTGAAAAAAAAGAAGAAAGAAAACACATTCCATAAGAATCAGTGCCTTTATATAACGCCTTTAAAGGTGGCTTCTCAAAACGCTTTACAGGATAAAAACAACAATAACAACAACAACAATATTATATTTCATTGCACTTTGACAGATCGTCTTTAAATCAACTGCTGATTTAAAGTTTGACAGTAAATGTTTATATTGTAATGCATACAGCCTCCATTTCTTAATAAAAATGTAAAAAATTGTTTGCACAGCCTAAGAGGGGGGGTCTGCTCTCACAATCCTCCATACACTCAAGTGAAAAATTAATAACGCCAATGTAAACGTCGTATTTACAATTTGTTGATAATAAAAATGTTCTCAAAGTTCTCTAAAGCTTTGTGATAGTTTACCCAGTGTACCCATTGTTATTAAAAATGACTTGGATTCGAACATGTTGTGATATTTAGAAATATAAAAGTCAATTAATTGTCCATTTCTATATTTATGTCTTTATTTAGTGGTTTCATTAGTGACAAAGGCTAAACTTTCTTGGAAAAATGTCTTTGCTGTCTTGCTGATAGGTTAAGCTTTTGAAACTCAGCCCCAAAGTCATGTGACTGATTTTTCGCCCTGTTTCGTTGGTTAAACGCAATGATCGCAAGCACCACCATGGTAACTGGGATGTGTAGTTTTTAATTCAGTTTGAATTATAACTGTACGTACTGTCTTCATATTTGGCCAGGGCTCTAAAGAGAGGGCGCACCAAAAATTTTCGGTGCCGTCGTCTCCGCTTTAAAGGTACCCCGGTGCTGGAAGAATTTGACCTCGGAATGTTTGCCCAGTGTACTAATATAGGCACATCCCGGAATTTTGACTTCACTGTGTAATGAAGAAATTTTAAAGACTACTTAGCGTGGATAAAAAAGCTTGGATTCCCAATCTACAGTATCTTATACAGTACACATATCTCTTTCTGTTGTCTTTGTTGATCTCTTGAGGATCCTGCTTCTGCACCCCTGGGTGTTACTCTCTCTCTCTCTCTCTCGGGCGCGCGGGCGGTGTGTTGGCTCGCGTTGTTGGCGGGCGGGGGCTGTCTGTCTCTGGTTGGGGGCGCGGGAGAGCGGGCTGGCAGGTGGTGACGGAGAAGAAAAATAAAGGCAGCTTTAACTCCTCAAGTCTGAGTTCTTGTGTCCATCCTATCCGAACCCGAAAGTATTACAATATGTATCTATATAGCAGGTGGTGTACAGCTTTTTAGTATAGATTACACTTTTCTAAAATGTATTTAAAAAATAAAAACGATTACAATCTAATATTTCCACGTTTGATCCCAAGATCCCAAGAAAAACAAATCTAAACGGGGAGAAAGCTATGCTGAAAGTTTATTAAGATACTTAGAAGACAAAGATAACAATTTATGTTGCATTTGTCTGTGAATCAAAAAATACATATAATTAAACACGCGTTTGCGATTTAAATCAAAACGCGATTTAAATCAATATAAATGTTTATATTGTAACGCATACTGTACAGCCTCCATTTCTCTATAAAAATTTAAAAGATCGTTTGCGCAGCCTAAGAGGGGGGTCTACTCTCAGTGACAGCTGACAATCCTCCATACACTCAAGTGAAAAATTAATAATGCCAATGTAAACGTTGTATTTACAATTTGTTGATAATAGAAATGTTAAGTTCTCTAAAGCTTTGTGATAGTTTACCCAGTCAGCAAAAGATCAGCTACACTGGGAAGATGCGACACCGAAGATATGATTAATAACCTTTTAAATCTGAAGGGAGATCTAAAGGGATCCCCCCCCCACAGACACACACACATGATAGAAGCAGTAAGCAGAAGCAGGGACAGTTGTCAGAAGGAAAGAAGGTGACTATTCATTGTTATTAAAAATGATTTAAATTCGATCATGTTGTGATATTTAGAAATATAAAAAGTCAATTAATTGTCCATAATATTGCTATTCTATTTTTTCAAAGAAATGTTTGCTAAAAGAAAAGTCACAGCGCCAGCTGGATTTGAACACACAAAACCGGTGAGTTACTAGGGTGGCACGTAGACCAGTAGGCTACTGAGGAAGTCGCATGAGCAGAGGCAAAACAGCCCTACACAGCCCTGTCACAGTACACGACTATAATTATATCGTTATTAATTTCTTTAGATACGCGATTCCATATTATATTAGCAGAAAAGCTTAAAAATACCACTTTTTACATGCTATTTCACATGTTAATTAAAGACTTCGATGCTTAAAATGTTTAGGGAGAAATGGAATACTGGTGTGTATTTATTCTTTAAAGTACCGATTCCTGGAATCTGACTGGCTAACACCCTTCTGAAGTGGTTCCATAATATCTGGTATACAGAAAAGAAAGCGTAGATAAAAAAGCTTGGATTCTCATGTATCTGATACAAGTATCTTTTAATACAGTCTTTGCTGTGCTCTTGAGGATCCTTGTGATATTTTGAGCTCTGGTTGAATGATAAGTGTCGCAGTTTAAATAACTTTTGTAGTTAGAAATTATGAAATGCTCTGTTAAAAGCAAAGGAGTTTTTATGTCCGTTACAGTAAAAGAAAATGCCTGACAAAGTAGGGCTTGGACAGATTCCAAGTGCTTGTACAAATGTGCTAAAGAAATTAGCAAAAAAAGTCATTCCTTTATCGTATTGGCTAGCTAATGTCCTGTCCTCGTTAGTTAGATCAACGAAATGCTGTGGTGTTTGTCAAAGAAAAAAATAAAAGTCTTTTCATTTAAAATGACGGTTAGAAAGAATGTGGACCAGCGTAATACTTTGAGTTTACAGCTTGTCCAAGGTCATTCATTATTAATACTATTAGTATTATCTTCGGTAAAGACTTTGATTAATAAAATATTTCTGCATAATTAAAATATTTATGATAAAGGTAGTAGGTTGTGTACTTTTGTCCAACTGAGCAATCTTGCTTTCATAAAATATACCAATTTTTTAATGTATAATGATTAAAATGCTGTAATACACAGTATAATTTTAAAAGTCTAAAGAGTATACAACTTAAATTCTTAATTGAATAAAGATTGTCCCTCAGCAGTGATCGGGATTCAAAACCAAGTGTTTTCTGGTGATAGCTTAAATGCTGTACGTGAGAGGTAAAACTTTATTAGCTCCACCTGGCTGTTTTACAAGGTGATTCTGGATACTATTAGTATAATCTAATTTGCGTTCGGTACAACCCGGTATGATGCGAACGACGCATTTCATTACGACACGCCCACTGCGTTGTACCACAGCATACTCAGCTCGTTTTGAATGGTTGCATCTGTAGGTACATCGGCCCCTTCCGGATTCTCTCCCAGATTACCCCAGTTACCTTTCGTCTCACACTTCCCCCCACCCTCAGAATCCACCCATGTCTCCCTCCTGAAACCCTTCCACCGTTTGCCCCTTGCGACTCCCCAAAGTCGCCGTCCACCCCCGCGTCTCATTCAGGGGCACCCAGCGTATACGGTCCACAAGATCCTCGACTCCAGATGGCACCATGGTACCCTTCAGTATCTAGCTGACTGGAAGGGTTATGGCCTCAAAGATAGATCTTGGGTTTCAGAGAAGGATATTTTGGACCCTACGTTAATCAGCGATTTTCACAGGGACTATCCTGATTGGCCGTCTCAGGTGTTGGGAGCCGCTCGTGAGGTGTGGGGGGGGGGGGATACTGTCACGGCTGCCAGCCAGCAGAGATCAACCCATAAGAGAACTAATCAGCACCAGCAGGTTAATAATAACAAGCACCACCGCACATGTTTACCCACCAACACACGCTCTACTGTGCGCCACGCAGTGCTATTTATACCATCCAAACCCGCTTCCCGCTGCTTGGTATTGAGTCTTCTCATAAAGAACTCTACCTCGTGTTTTCTGTACTTTGCTTACTCTGGATACTGAACTCCCCTTTACCTCTTGACCTTGGACCTCGTCTTTCGTTTCGGATTGTTCGCCTCAATTAGTACTTCCTGGATTTAGACCCACCTTTCGCTTTTCGACCACGATCTCGCCTGACGTTTCGGATTGTTCGCCTGTCTCAACATCTACTTACTCCTGCGTCTGCACAGGATCTGCACATCTCTTCATTGGGGATTCCTCACACAAGGTTCAAAGCACAAGTTTTACTTTTCAAAATGAAGGTAGAGCTGTTTTACAAAATTAAATTACTCAGATATATAATACATAGTTTATTCATGTGGATTGTTGTGAACGTATTGTGCTCTTTTCAGGTTTGAAATCACATTAAAATAATCTTAATTTTGTCTTAAAGCTAATTTTAGGAACAAGTAATAAGAAGGCAATTTGACTTTAGATTTGATTATGAAAAATATATTTCACACATACTGTACTATAGTGGCTTTAAAACCAGGTATGGTATCACATATACAGTGTATTTATATAATATGCTGATCATTAACTTGTACGCTGTACACAATTTATTTGGCATATCTTTGGATATGACTCCATGTGATTTGCATGTGTGGAATCAGGAATTGTGTAGTTCACACATGTGATTTTAAACTACAGTACACACTGTGATGGAAATATGTTTTTAAGGCTGAGACAAAGTACAAGCCAAGCTCCAGGAAATGTTATTAAGAACAATGTATTTGTTATTAATAAAGCAGACTTATTTATTGTAAAACCACTAACATAAACACAGCACATATTTTTTAATCTGAAAAAGCTGACTAAACCTGTTAATAATATTGTACACCAAACCAATACCAAACAGTGAAAGACTTGCAATATGAGGTGATAAACAGTAAAATTACGATTAGTTTGCCATTGTATTAACAGTTATAACAGATACAAATTTTAAAACAAATCTGTAATCTTTTAAAACAGAAGTTATTGACCCTACTATTTTTCACACCTGCACGGGAGATCATGGTGTGCCCAGCATGAATTTTGTTTTGATTATATGATTAATTAGTCCCTGAGGCATACAGTCAAAGTTTTGAAATTGTAAAAATCTATAAATCATGTCTTTGTTTGCATGATAAAAAGGGATTCATTTTGACAAACTTATACAACTAAATTCTAGAATAATTAAAAAACTGTCTGCCTGACCATATTGTAACTTATTAGATTGAATAGAAAGTTTCCTTGCTCTCACATGCAGCTAAGTTAGCAGATGTGTTTGTGATAACAAATAGTGTAAGAATGTGTTTAATACTTCTGTTCGACCCTCCTCTCAGGGAAATGATAAAAACTCAACAGTTCTGACATCCAATCTAAACTCTAAAAGGTATTTTTCCTTGTACACTAAAGAAAAACAATAATGTTTTTTATGCCATAAAACAGGCCATTTCATTGCTGATTTCCTTATGTTAAAATATAAACATAAAACATAAACATATAAACATAAACAACAAAGGTCCAATAAAAATATTACAATTCCAATAAAAATATTAATTATTAAAATTATTACAACTTTGTTCAGTCAGCGCCTCCTCCCAGAACCTATAAATTGCTATGATAAGTTTTTGCTTCATGTTCAGTTTTGCCATCTTCAAAATATAATTTTTGAGGGAGTGCCAAACCCATTCTATAATAATAATTTTGAAGTATTATGGTGTTTTTATTAACATTTTGTATTAATTTTATATACCACAGTGTAAATATTAATTTTACGTCTGCAAACTGAAGAAGATTAGCTATGCAATGTATAGCCCTGACTAGCTCAGTTGGTAGAGCATGAGACTCATAATCTCAGGCTAGAGGGTTTGTGTCCCATGTTGGTTGTAAGGTTCTCTTACATTGTGTGCCAATGTGAGTGTCAAAGAAGTGTTCTGACATCTCTCAAATACCACACCAAGAGTGCATCTATATCATATTGTATGACAATTGCTTGAGTCGGAGTGTCAGAGAATAAAACAGTTTGCCCCCCAATAAGATTATCTACAGTACATGTTTTTATTTTTTCTGTTGCAGCTAAACGAGATAAATAAAAAGTCAAATCAGTCATAATCTCGGAGTTTAATAAGCAAGTGCAATGGTCTAAAAAAGGTGTGACATGTCTGTCTTCTCAATCCTTGTGGGTTTTAACATATTGATAAGCTGTTATCTAGTTACTGCCAATTGTAAAATAGGAATTACATCATGGTCTTTTGGTTGCATCTGAACCTACTTATCACAGCTTAGATTTTGAGAAGCTGTGATAAGGAATCTTTTCCTCCCTAAAAGAAACCCCTAGAAAGATAAATCTACAACATCTTGAAAGTTTTTGGTGAGAGTCTATGAGCATGCAACAACACAAGCAGAAAACACCTCAGGGAATGTATGTGCTATTTCATCCAAACCACTCATGAAAATCCAGTTTATCTAAAAATGACAAGACAGGCAACACTCTCCCACCAGCAAAGTCAATTTCCAGGATAAAAGATACCCCTTTATATAGGCAGGTTACTGTAGGTCACACCCCTACCTTAGAAAAGTGAGTAATTAAATAATGCTTTACAATTATACACTGGAGTCACAAGAAGTTTGGTCCAAAAAAGACAAAATATCTGTTATAATAAAAGACCTTGCACCTCCAGTATTTCTCAAAATTTTTACAAAATTCTGGTCTTTCGGTTCACAAGTTATTGATACAAATCCTTCTAAAATAAATTGAATTTTTTATAGAATTTTGAAACCTGTGATGGTATGCCTCAGGGACTAATTCATAATATTAACAAAATAAAACAACCTCTAGCCACAATGTGATTTCACATGCATGTGGGAAATACAGTAGGGTTAAAAACTGGCCACTCTTGAGCTAGCCTTGAGCCTGCAGCCTGAGTCAGGACTTAAGCTTTCCTCAAAGATGCCAGGTCGAGTTAGTGAGTCAGTAAGGTACAGTATTGTGCCCAAGATATTATTTCTGTAATTGAAGAAATCTTGTGTTTGCGAATCCACTGCTATTTATGCTTGATCAACAAAATAAGACATCTGGACTCTTTTTCGTCAACATCCTGAATTTCCACGTACATTTAGTAAAGAGACTATAGCTAGGGCATATTTTGCCTCCCACCATCTCACTTGTTCCTGAACTCAAGTAGTAGACATTTCTGCACAGATATACTTAGACAGAAGTTTGGCAATGCTCACTTCTAAGAGAGCTATCCTCAGAAACACTAGGCAAAGCGCTCTCTTCTCTTTGTATAGGACACTCCCTGCATTGATTAAGCAGCCATCTAGGTGGACCATGGACAAATCCAGCCAGCTCTGTCTTTTCAGCGAGTAGTTTAAGCTCATCAAGGTTGAAAGGCCAGCAGATCTTTATGTATAAAACTTCTTTATTCACATTATAATTCCAAAGATTTGTGTTATTATTCCAAACAAGTTAGTTAATTCACAGTAGTAAATGCATACTAACGTGCATCTGAAAATCTGAATGCCATGTAATTATATGAGACTGATAAAACCTATGAGGTAATAATTATAATTCCTTACACTTATATGGTGCTTTATCTGGACACTCCATTCAAAGAGCTTTACAGGTAATGGGAACTCCCCCCCCCCCCACCACCATTGTCTACCTTGATGATGCAACAGCAGCCATAATGCACCAGTATGCTCAGCACACATCAGCTATGAGTGGGGAGAACAGAGTGATAAAGCCAATTCATAGATAAGGATTATTAGAAAGCCATGATTGGTAAAGACCAATTTTGGGAACGTTTTACTCTATATATGCTAACTCTGAAATTATTAACTCTGATCTTTGTAACCCCTGAGTGAATGATTTCAATGACGTGAATATTGTATATGTAGAAACCAGTGTTTTTATATTATTATGATTATTATGTTTGATTGATACCTAACAATCATCAAGAGTTCTCACAATTTACTATTCTAATTGTTACAGTAAATTAAAATCTAAAAGCTCTTGACTTGAAGAGACAGCGGTACTTGTTTATGGGCTCAGACAAATCAGGATCAGAGAGGCCTGGAAACTATGCTTACATTCTGTGACCTGAACTTATTTCAATACAGGTACTCCTTCCCATTTAATTCCAGGAGAGGGAATTAGCTCTCCGATCACTATGTGTTTTATTGGAGTAACAATCTCTCTCCATCCTGGCATTTTGCAAGTTGGAAAGTTTGGTGTTTGGGAACACTAGTTGTTCTGCTGAATTCAGTGGTACAGTACATCTCCCTGCATGCACATCACCAACCCTGCAAAAGCTGCTCATCTATGTTAGTGTACTATCAATGATTTCCCAATCTTCTTTGAAAAAATCAGTTAATGTGTTAATATATACAGTAATTGTATAAACACTTATTGAAAAGAAAAAAAAACCAGAACAGATTCAGTAGGTCAGGAATGTATAAAATCTTCTTTGCAATGTTTGATAAAGTCTTTTACTCCAAAGGACCACTAGAAAGGGCTATAACAGTGAAAACCTCAACAAAATCAACAAGAGACATAAATATTGGAAAGGTGTGTTTATTGCCAGTATCAGGAAAGCTTACTTAAAAATTATTTTGTTGTAGATACAAGATGCTTGGATGAAATAAAATAAAATTCATAATCTTATATATTAAATAATTATAAATAATAACAAAGCAAAAATGACATGTCATGACAAAAGTCATGTACAGTAATTACAGACCAATCTGCAAATGACTGCATTGAATGTTGAATATTTTAAACTGGTGTGCATGGTATAATATCTACCTCTAAGCAAATAATTGTATATATGTATGCCATAATTACAAAGAATGACTTCATGAAATAAAATATGAAAGCTAAAACAGATATAAGAGTGATTTCCTGATTTACAATAAAGTGATGATAATCTGACACTATCCAACCATGATAATTACTGTTCCATATTAATTCTATATATAATAGACACTTGATTTGAAGCAAAAAACAGAGTGGACAAAACTCTGTAGCTATTCAAGGGCAGGACAATAAGAAAGTGGGAAGGATATCGTTATTTTTCTTTCTCATATATTTTTTTCTTTTAAGTTCACAAGCATCATTGCTGCATGAAAAACTGAAGAAACCCATGTCATTGTAATCCCTCCCAGATCTGGTGTCACTCGCCTAATTGTCCATCACCAACTGGTCATAATGCCTTAGGACAACGTTTAAACCACCAACAGGAAGAGGAGAAGAGGAACCAGTCTGCTCCCCAAATGAATTCCTCTACTGTGTGGGCCCTATTGGTTTCCCAATGCATAGTTATTTTTTTATTTTAAATTCATCTGTAAATAATATACAAAATGTACACTACATTTCCAATGTCACAGTGGGTATCTACAGGTAGGTCTACAGTTTCTATGGCAGTGGTCACAAATATGATTTAACTGTATAACTGTAAAACTAGCTATAGGTTACTATGATTTCCTGCAAAACAAACCGACAAAGAAAATGATTTCAGATGTGACCCTCACATGTACTCCATTAATCCCCCCATTAATGTTATTCTAAGGCTGTTTTTTATTACTGAAGAATACAATATTAACATTTCTTCCTGTACAATTCTCAATTTTTCAAAGTGAAAATGATTTATTTTGGCCATATAAGCCATACATTATTTTAAATGATTTGCTTCAGGATACTTTGATTCAGCAGTTTTTGAAAAAAAAAACATTGTAACCACAGTGCAGTAATTGTGTAGCTTTTCCAAAACATGTATGAGTAATGTTTGTGATAATGGCAGAATACAATGTTTATTTCTAGAGGTAGCAAGGTCTCCACTTCCTGTTCTTTTTTGTCTCTGGTAGGCAAGACTGTGAAAATTTCAGAAATCACAGATGATTATTATAACTGAAAACTGAAAATATTTTATTGAAGTGCTTTATATAGATGCCACAAACATATTTTAGTGTTCTTCAGGAACATGCAGGAATGGTAATACTCTACTTCTTTAGATGTGCATGTAAGGTTTTGGTGAATGGTGAATGATGATTAAGGGCCACTACTCTATGCTCAATGTGCTCTATAATTTGATATTTGATATAACTGCATAGAAAAAAAAACATTTTAAAATTATTTCCTGAAGGAAGGATTTTACTCTGGCCCAAAATACTCTCTTAGGTTCTTATCCCTTCTGTATGAAAGCAGGAAGTGTAATAAACTGCGCGTTTTGTTTTTTCTTTGTTTGTTGTCTCCAGTAACTGATTATCTTCTCTCCAATGCTAACTACTGTCTTGCCTAGTTTTTATCAGTATAATGTTTATGTCCCAGTAACCACTGTAAACTGTCATTGTTTATTTTAGTGTTTATATTTTAGAGATTTCTTCTTGATAAAATCTTTTCCATTATGTAGGTTATGATTTTAATTCTGTTTCATGTTTTTATACACATTAGAACCTCAAGGAACCATATTTTCTTAGCTGTATAATAACTATAGAATTAGTATACAGATAACATAATAAGTTAATAAGTTCAATTAATTACTAAAACCTTACATACAATTTATGAAAAAAGACTTGAAAACACAGCTAACAAATTTTGTGATAAAACTCCATTGCATTACCATCATGTACGTAAATATGTATGAATATTTTATCTTGATTTCTATTAGGGATTGGGCATTGACATTCATGATACTGTAACTTATTGGCTTATGCTGACAGTGTTTTTTACACTGAGGGGAGCCTGAAATCTAAGGTATCTCTGAGCTGCTGCCTTGATTTTTTTGTTCCTTAAGCTGTAAACAATGGGGTTGAGTAAAGGGGTGAGGAAATTGTACACTGTCCCAATGAAGATGCGTCCATCAGGAGAAATGCTTTCTAATCTCATCCCAATATAAACCATAGCAGCAGATACATAGTACAGAAAGACCAATGTCATGTGCGAAGAGCACATTGAGAAGGCCTTCTTACGACTCTCTACTGTTTTCAGTTTCATTACTGACCACACAATTCTGCTGTATGTCCATAAGACATAGAGAAAGGGGGTGTAGATTGCAATCATGGCAAATAACAAGGTAAAATTAACTTGAGCTGTAATATCACCACAGGCTAAAGCCATTATAGTGGGGTAATCACAGACAATATGTACGATAATGTTTGATCCACAAAATGGAAAAATACTTGCCAGTACTACAGATGAAAAAGGTGCAAGGAAGCCCAGCACCCAGACTGTGATGGTCATTGTGATACAGACCTTGGTGTTGATGATAGTGTTGTAATGCAAAGGCTTTACTATAGCAGCATATCGGTCATAAGCCATGACTGCTACTAGGAATCCTTCAACAGTAGCAAATGAAATAAAAAAATACATCTGTAAGAAACAACCTGAGAAAGAGATGGTGTTGTTATGACGCAAAAGAACTGCTAACAGCTTTGGTATGACAGTACTTGTCAGCAGAATATCTAGGAGACTTAAGTTCCACAAGAAGAAATACATAGGCATGTGGAGCCGCTGGTCCATGGTGATTAACACTACGATGAGCAGATTACCAAGGAAGGTGGCCAGGAAAAGGATGAGGAAAAAGATGAAGAGTGTAGTGTAGTGCTCCTGTAGGCCAGGCAATCCCACAATGATGAATTCATAGTGCAGACTTCTGTTGGAGTCACTCATGGCTCGGTGTATTAGAGGCACTTAAACAAAACAGAAGAGTCAGGCAATGCACATACAGGGAGTTAATTTAGGTTTGGGAAAACAGAATCTGAAAAAAGTGTTAGAGGTTTAATAAAAAGAAAATGTTTTTATAGTGAGCTTAATGCAATGAAGCACTCATGTTTTAAAATATTAGTCCCACTGACATTTCTCCCTGCATGTGGATAGCAGTTTTTGCTTCCTTTTGGTGGTTTTTAATCCAACGGCCACTACCTGGAACACCTTGATGCTGTCCGAATTAAGACGTGTAACCTGATGCAGCGCTCTGGAGGAGCTCATTGAAGCTCAAAGTATCATTTGATAGATGTGAAAGCGGACTCCTTTAAAGTCCTCAGAATCATGCTACCTACCAGCAAAGGTGAACCACTATTTTGTATATTATTTTGTAGTCTAATATGAGTTTAATATCACAGCAGAATTAATTTATTGAGTAAGGGAGTGAGTATGTTTTGGCAACAAATTTCTTAACAGACATCAGATAATAAATAGTTGCCAGTATTTAATGGGAGTCCTTTAGAGTCCTGACATCAGGACTTACAGTGCAATGTTAAATACTGTAGCTGTAATTAACATATAAGGCAGATAGTGATGTTTTCTGAAGGACCATGGTACTGTGTTTTGTTTAGTGATTATATATCATAGGTGAAAACACGAGAAATGTAGTTTTGTCTATGTAATTAGAATTTAAATATGTCAGAAATATTAGATGCAGTATTTTTTACAGGAAGGAACAATAGGAGTAATTTGGATATAATACTGAATAAAATATATATTATATATAAAAATAAATTCTTTATTTAAAGGACACAGTGAACTTCAAAGGTTAAATATTACGTATTTTCTGACTTGTTTATTGGCCTGTCTGCAGTATGTAAAGGGAGTTTAGTTACAACATTTTTTTTGTAATTACAATAATTATCAAATTGTCTAACACGTTTAAAACATAATACAGAGTATTTTTAGGAAAGAACAATGCAATTAATTTGGAATTAAAACTGCATACAGTCAATTCTTTGTTTAAATGACATATTGAACTTCAAAGTTTAAATATTCTGTTTTGTTTCAGAAAGATACCATAAAATGCATTGTTGTGTTATGTGCTTTTAAGTTTCAACACTCATGAATGGATCACAATGATTTCCTCAGAGTTGAAGAGCATCTTTCATACTGAGCTACTTCTAATTCCTTTTGTTCCTACATTCTGAAAAGTTCCCTGCTTAAAGGTTGTTTTAGACAGGGGATCAATTTTCCTCTTTATAATTTCCTCTGATATCAAACGTGTTAGTAAAATTTTCCTCTGTATGTTAATAAAAGTGGGTTATTATATTAAACTTAACTTGCTTAGAAACCACCTCATTGAGAATGTGCTGCTAAAATACTCAATTTGTGTTTATGCAAATAAAATGAGACAGCAGTTAATTCTCTGATACATATATACAGTATACTGTATACTTGAATTTTGACAAGATTTCAAAACTCCATTAGAAACATTTTCTTTGTTGTATTCAATACTGATATTTATCTAATACATATCTAACTTTTTTCTTTTTAATGTTGTTCAACTACATTACTGTATATTGTCATGTAATTACTGACTTTGTATTTTCTAAGACCTCACACAAACACCAGAAATCAAGAATAATTCAGATAATTAGTATTAGTAATTAGTATTGGTATCAGACATTCTTTCAGTTAGATAAAAGGTGTTAAATGATAATGTTCTTTAATTTCCCAGCAAAGATAAGGAATATCACCTTATTAAACTTCATTCTGCATGTACTGCATGTAACATTTTGTGCTGTTAAGAGGTACATTGATGTGTATCCAGATTAAAAACAGTTCATTTATTACTGAGATGTTAATCTAGAAATGTGCACTCCACCTGTTGTTACAGAAAGATCCAGCCTAATATCTTATTACTTTGTTATAACATTTGTACCAACACGGTAATTAAGACTTTTTGCTTCAATCTGAGCCCACCATCATGCACTGGTCTTCTGTATTGCTAGATGAGATCCAAATCAAGCATCAACAGGATGAGTTAGTTAAACTCATAAATTAACTACAAAAGATCAGCATTCCTATTCTATATATACTGTACATTTACTAATGGAACAGAGAAAAATCCCTATGTTTTTTTAGACAAGTATCACATACTTCATATCAACAGTGATCTCCAAAAATTGAAACTTCAATTGCAGAAATGTATTTGTGCAAAATGTGTAAGAATTAAATAAATCTATATCTATAAAAATAAAAAAGTTTAAAAAACGTATTTATAGCAGTACATTGCAGTACTCTAAAAACATTTTCTTAAAAGTACAGAAGCTGAAACTGAAATGCTAGAAATGATCATTGACATTTTAATTATATACACTATGTATAATCTGTAGTGAACTGTGAAAATGGAAAAGCTACTTTAGTTGCTTTGAAATGGATTAATTCAATACTGTAGACAATCTTGAGACAGGATTGTTAGAATACACTGCCATAAATAACACCATTTAAGTCATTTGGATATTCCACACTTCTATATATAATATACTGTACAAAATTAAAATACAGGATAATTTTATGTTTGGAAACAAAAAATAAGATATTACACTCTGTGAGAACTGTATATAAACACGTTCTGTGTAAAGGCAAATACAGTAGAATCCAACATGCAGAACTGTAAAAAGATACACTACAAAACTACAATACAGGTATGACTTTTTCTTCTATATGTTTCACATACCTGGAGCCTGAGTATGTTCACTGTTCTCTTCCAGCACAGCATACACCTGCTGGACAATAAACTCTTCCTCTCATCTCATCTTCTTTTATGGGCAGCTTTTCACAGTGACCCTAGAGGCTGCTGACTGCAGAGTTGTAGCTTTACCTCTTATTAATCCAGAGAGACAGAATGTGAGCACTAGAGGCAAAAGGCCCAAAGGGTGAAGAGAAAAAAAAATTATCACTTCATGAATGATACTATTATACAGCACAAACGCTTATTAGAAAGAACAGAGAATTAAGATCCTGGGAAGCAATTCATTGTAAGAACAGAAACATTATGTTTTTTTAGAAGGCTAAGAAACAGCTACAGTATGAGGTGGGTTGCTGCGTCAGCATGCATAGGCTGCAAAGGAACAAGTAATAGGTTTATTCCATGCTGAAAAGAGAAGAAAGAAAACACAACGTTTCGGGCGTGTAGCCTTGACACCTGAAGAAGGCTCCATGGCCAAAACGTTGTGTTTTCTTTCTTCTATTTTCAGCATGGAATAAACTTATTACTTGTTCCTTTGCAGCCTACTTGTTCCTGACGCAGCTACCCACCTGAACTATGTAATGTATATGTTTATATAACATATCAAAAATAATTCAAGAAATATGATTACTAAACTTAGGAAAAAACATTAAACTGCCATTTCAGTAATATCTAGTGAAGCATAAGTGCCACCTTGTGATCTTTTCTGAGCAGTGAAGAGTTAAAGGTGGAATGGTATACTAAAGTGAGCTATCCACTGATGAGAGTTTTAACATCTGTATGTCTCTGCTGTTGTTAAATAATTCCTTAATCTCAGAGGGTAAAGGCCTTGAAAGACGTTTTTCCCTTTAGCAGTGATCAAACCAGAAGTGATTATATAGTTGGCGTGATAGCATCAGACTATGGTGATATCATGCCAACTGTATCACTCATTTCTCAGCTTATGTTACTTCATTGTGTTTACTTTTTATTGGATGTCTATTGATAGTAGCTTTGATAACATCCTCTTGTTAATGCTACAAGTCTCAGTCTCTGACATAAATTTGGTTCATTTGAATTCTTTTTCCCCATAGGTGAGCTGAATTATCTATATTAAACACAGGAGACCAGAGGAGCACTCCTCTATAATTACTCAGTTCCGATTACTTCTCATTCCCTTCCTTGTACTCACTTTTAAGTGTTTGTAAATTTAGGGATAGGTGTACCTGGTAAAAAATCTTAAATATTTCTGGTGTCATTGTGATTGATTTATCAAGTATTAATGGCTGTGATACATATTATTTTCTCTGGTGCAAAAGTACTAAATCTCCTCATTTGTTACCGATCAAAGACAGTAGAAAAAATGGTTTAGTGAGTATATGTTAAATTTTAATCCTAGTGAGAATTCCAAAAGAAGAACATGAAGAGGAACCAATATACTGAGTTCATTAAGAGAACAGGCATTCATGTGTTCAATATGATGGAGTCTGGAATAAGTCAGTCCACTGTCGCTCCCTCTCTGAAATGTTCACATCCAGCAATTTCTAACTTGAAAATGGTCTGTTAATGATATGTCTTGAGACCATGAGTCATGACATTGTTATGACCCCAGTGTCCCAGTCAAAGCTCAGAAATAGGTGTAGACCACACTAAATCACGTAACCTATCGATTCGCTTATTCGCAGACACACCCTCTCCTCCCTATGTATTTAAACACACCTTACCTTTTCCACCTCGCTCACTATTGTCTTTACCTCTCGAGCTCCCCTACTGGTTTGCATTTCTTCTTGAGTAACCTCCTGGTTTCGGATTCCTTTTTGCCTTTGGACTAAGATTATTGGATTACGCTTCTGGTTTGGTAACAAACTCTTCCTTGGTTTCCATTTCATCTACATTTACGGATTATGGCTCTGTTCAGTGAAGATTGTTCTGGCTCTAGCTTTTGAACCTCCTGAACCCGCATAGGCTCCATCTCTCTCGGCTTTGAAAGCCCCATCCTAACAGACATCTCACTAAGATCAACCCACCTTGTTTGCTTGTTGTAGGTTAAACTGCATCAGAAACTCTTGATCACAACATGTTTTATATCAGAGGATCACAATCGATGAGCTTTTATCATTTAAAGGCCAGACAACCACCAAGGGGCTCAATGTTCACCATTATTCCTCAAACACAACAAAATGAGTTGGTTTGAGATACACCTTGTAGGTAATAGAGGATGAGGATTTTAATTTATCGTATAAATCTGAAATTATAATGGTAAATTACAAGAGTACTAGACGACTTTTAGAAACAAATCAAATATAATAATTTACAGGCTCAAACACAGATTCTAAATATAGAATAAACAAACAACAAACATAAAATAATATGATTACAAAGATCAGATTTAATAACTTTTATAAGTTTCATATTAGTAGTATAAAGCGACACCTTTCATCAAACTTTTGACATGTACCACGCCCCCTTTTTCCACCCAATGGGTGTCAGCGGTCGGTGGATGTCCCGCCCCCTTGCCAGCCAATGGCGTGTTGTTATGTGTGCATGTCCCGCCCCTTCAGGAGCCAATGGTTTTTCATTAAGGGTCGGAACTCCCGCCTTCCCCCCCGGACGGTTGGTCCGGAGCCTCAGGGTCCCAAAGCCCCAAGGCGGCGCATCCCTCGCTTTAGGTGTGTGAAAGTGTGTATTGGTTTGGAAGGGGCCCATGTCTGCATCGGGGTTGAGTGCGCTCTATTATAAACCTAGGGAATCGGGTAGTTACGGCTGCGCGGGGAGTCTGGTGAGGGCCGCGAGATCCCGGGGTGTGAGCGGCGCCAGCCACGGCCGGGTGGCCGGGGTGCTTATACGCTGCACAAGCCGTGTCTCAAAAGCATCAGGGTTGTAAGCACACACACACACTGACTGCGTAAAGTCTCACGGAAAGAACTCGCAGGACAAACACCATGTGAAATGTGAACCGCTTTATTTCAACAGTGGGGTTTTCAAACACAGAAACAGCGCAGCACACATTTTACACAAGTTACAGACTCCAGTTTGCAAGTATGTGAAATGTGAACCGCTTTATTTCAACAGTGGGGGTTTCAAACACAGAAACATCGCAGTGCACATGCGTTACCGGCTCCTGTTTGCATTCAACAATTAAATGTTGGTGCGGAAAATTAGTTCGGTACACATAACCACCACCCCAACATTGCTGAGAAACTTTGAGGCATCTGAAAAAGCATTCATAATCCCCTTCCGCTCCCCATGTCTAAAGCCATGCAAACCACATTGGGCGATCCGATCTAGCAGAGCAAAAAAATTTGCCTGCGTAATCAGCGGGATGGTGTTACCACAGGTTCTGTGCAAAACACGCTGTATTTTGGAATACACACTGTAGAACCCCCCAGGCTTCCGTTTCTGATCTGATAACATCAGATCTGCAATAATTTCAATCAAGTTCTTGACATACACATCTATCTCTTTAACAAATTTAAGGACATTAGCATTCGACTCTTTGTTTTGCAGATCAAGCTTTGTAGAGAGAAGTGTGTAAAGCACTCTTAGTAAGAATTCAGACGTATACATTCGAAATTCTTCATTCTTCGGACGATGGCACACCCGGGTCTGTAAAACAGAGTGAAAGCTGTATTCACATTTTACATAGGTCTTTTTTTTTGCGTCTGTAAAAATAAGAATAGTGTTTCTTTTGCAACGCATCAAAAGTCATGTCTACTAATTTTTCATCCAGCTGTTCAAGTATGGTGTGTACATGCTCGTATGGGGAGCGGTCGTCAATTATGTTTTTCAGCAACTGTTTTATGCCCTGCTCAGTGTCATTTGTAACGGTGTACGAACCCAGACACCTGGCGGTGTACAGAACAGCCAATAAAATTCGGGCTAAACTGAGAGACTTATAAATTTCTAAAGCGGCAAACGTCACATCTTCAAACCCATCTGTGTAGCCGACAGACAGGCATGTGTGACCCCGCTGACCGGGATGGTCAATCAAACAGGCCGGGCAGTCATCAACCAGGACCCCCTTTAAACAGTGTTTGAAGATGCAATAAACTACTGCTTTCACAATCTGGGCCATAACATTGGGCTCATTAGGGACATCGTTAGCTAAACCTGGTTGGGCATCAGCTTTATTAACATTTGGCCGAACACACAAGCATAGACACGAAACATTCAGTTGTGCAGGTAGTCTGAAGATTGACCCGTCCACCTCCTCTTTATTCTATTAAAGGAAAAAGAAAAGGAAGGCTTAACAAAATAGACATGCTTTGTACCTAAAATATCGAGCATTTAACGTACTTTTGAGCTAAGTTTTTTCGTTTAAATTTACCATTTGTAGCGAGGTATCATCGCTAACACCCGGCAGTTCTTCAATAGGTGGTACCCCATCTGAACTCACACGCCCACCGCTGTCACATGGCGTAGAGGGCGGGGTCGGGTTTTGCTAAAAAGAAGACCAAGTATTAAAATGACATACGCTAAGCGCCGATACAACAATTCCACGATCAGAAAAAATATTTTAGCCGCCTACCTCTTCACTTTGTAGAGTAGCGAACCCTGATGTTTCTCCACACAAAGAAGCCATCTTCGCAGCTCCCAACAACGGGCAGTGTCTGACAGCTCCAGGGACGCGCTGCGACCCTGTCAGGCCGGAGCGTTTAGGAATATGCGCCAATGGTGTAACCACGCCTACATAACACAAGACATTTTTCAATTGGTTGTGTTGCTTTAGAACGACCCCCCCCCCATTGTTTTATCGAGAGCGAAAAGTATTCACTTATCAGTTTATAAGTTTTAAACTTTAAAAGTATTAACACACAACGCAAACACAAATGATGTGTTTGCCCAGAAAAGAAATTTTAAACACGCGGGGTTGGTCTTAAAGTTTTTAAAATAATGTAATAAGACACAGCTTATTTTTAATAACACATTCGCGAAAGTTTGAAATAAATTTCCACACACCGCAAGCATAAAAGTTTTTAAGGTATTAACAGGCAACAAATGATGGGGTGTTGTTCTTTATACTTTAACGGATTGGTCTTAAAGTTTTAAAATCACGTATTAGAGATAATTTGAGATATTTTGGAGACGTGCGGTGGGGGTTAGTTAAAGGTTCTGGAATGCAGAGTGGGAGGGGGGGAGGGGGGCTAAAATTGACCTCAGGGAAAGTTTATAAACATTTTATATTCATGTAAAGTTTTCTAATTTATAATCACCACATGTATTTCATGCAAAAATGTTCTTAACATCGCATCGCGAAAAAATAAACCCTCAAAAAGTCAAGCTTGGTTTGTGAACACGTCGCTATAAAGAATAGATACATTTTCTTATACCGTTAATAAAAAACATTTTGCTTGATAATATTCTTAGCGGTCTGTTGGTGAATCAAACACAGACACCGAGGCACATTTTCACCACGTTTTAACCGCTATGAAATTTAGACACCGTTGTATGTCTTAAAATAATATAGATTTTAACATTATAACGGTCTAAAACGTTTTCTAAAATGTTTCTTAAAATAATTTCTACAGACCAGTACGTGCACGCCCAATGATACCTAAGATTAATGGTTTTATGGGGGGGGCCATGTGTGTTTCTTAGAAGAGAATGTTTATCGGTTAGGGATATAAGTACCAGCAGTGTAACAGGCAAAGTTTTGGCTGGATTCCAGTTCTTACAGTCTCGCGTTATCGCCTAACTCGTCAGAATGGATCACGCCGATCAATTACAACAGTCTGAAGATAGTCTATTTACAGACTTGACACTGTTCGATTTGATAGACGAAGACGAGGACTCCACGAATTTCAGCGGTATGTATATCTGGCTTATTGTGAGAAAATTACAACGTCACGGTGTATGACTCATGTTAGCTATAGTTGCAAAACGTTGTATAATATTTGTATACTAGGCAATATTGAAATATTATAATGGAATTACCAAGGAGTTGTTCCGTAATGTGGTCGTGACTGTGTGTATCCATTCATTTCCATTAGCCCCAAAAACCACAGCTGTTAAAAGACCAGTTACGGCGCAACCCAACACTGGTGAGTAATTATGACAATGTTTTGAATAACGCTTTACGACCATGTGAGTCTTAAAGACACAGGGGTACTTTCTCCAAACCAAATACACGCATGTGTCTATTCCGCAGACGCGGGCGAAGGGACAAGTCGCTACACTTTTAAAAAACCTCGTTTGGGGTTTACAATACCACCGCAAAACCTTGTGGAGACACATGCAGATGTTCACATCATACCAGAGTCAGATTGCCTGGGAGAAGAGGTCGGTATTAAATAAAATATTCTTTTAGCATGTCCATTTAAACGTGTCTATAATAAAAATCCCCACCGTTTTTCTATTTTTTGGTAATTTGCGGTGTTGAGTTCTTTCACTAATGGTATTTTCCCTCTCCGTGCAGAACCCGAACCTTCAATAAATAAACTGCAACGCCGTGCCAACACGTTAACTGGGTCAACGAGCTCAAAACGTCTGAAATCAACAATCAAAGGTTAATATAATTTAAGCGTGGTCAAGATGTGTTATGATCCACTTACGGCAAACGTTACTTCTTTTGTTAGGATGTTAATTCGTTGAAAGATCCTAGTTCGCGTAGTTTTCTGTTTGGGAGTGTTAAAAAGCCTTATTTTAAAACTGCTTAGCTTTTAAAGTTAAACGCAACTGGTCTGTGCCAGGGGTCTATATGCCGTTAACCATGCCGCTTGACCCAGTAGCGCCACCACAGTCTTAAAGGAAACCGGTGTAACAACATGTCCGGGTAACTTGTTCCATTCACCCGCAGCCCTTTGTGTAAGGATGCGCCACATGTGTGGCGTTTTTATCCTAGTTATCGTAGTTTTCTGATTTTGACCATTTAGATTGCATTGATTGGTGTGTTGAAAAGTCTTTTATTTTTATCAGTGTAGTTTTCTGATTTTGAGATATGGTACACTGGCGTGGTATTAAAAAGTCTTTTATTTTTATTCACACAGCCGCTGTATCGACGAGCGGTGAAAAAAGTGTGGTGGAAACGTCGGGCCCTAAGGTGGTGACAGCGTCGAAGACGGCCATTAAGACGCTGACCAAAGCCAGACGTGTCAAGCGAAATCATAACGCGCCTAAAGACTTGGTGTTGGGTGATGTGCTAGATTCAGTGCGCTGTATTACACAGTCACTATCAACGGCGATCACTAATGAGGTGTCTAAAAAACGAGCTTTAGAGCGTCTAAGAGCGGCTTTAGCCAGTGTACAGGGCTTGTTTCCAAAACCGATCCAGGTTTTCACCGCTAACCTCTTAGATATAATTTCTACAGAGGATGCAGCTCTAAGCTCAGGATTTCAGAACATGATGATGATATTTCATGCTTCATTGGTGCAAATCTCCGGTGATAAATGACTAAGCATGCGGTCTAAAAAGTGTTTAAAAGACCAACCGCTTGCCAACATCAAGATTTTGTACATTAATAAAAGAATTAAACTGGCAAAAGCATGTTTGCTGCGTCGTAAAAGATTCAGAGAGAAGCATCAGATTTCCCAAGGGCCGCCCGAACCACGCAATGAGAATGCAGTGGTAGAAAATAACTTAATGCCCGAGGGTGCTGTAGCAGAACAGGATGTCGGTAACTTTGAAAACCGAGAACCGGTTGTGCTGAACGATCTGAATCAGGTTGGTGGCGGTGCAGGGGCGAATAGAGACCCCTTAGTTTTCCTGGAGCGTATACGTAGTTATAACAGGTCTTATAATAATTTTAGAGCAACAGAGCACCATGAAGAATTTAGTTTTGTTAATCTCGACAGAATAGCCTCGTATGTACAGGCTATAGACGCTGTGCATGGTGCAGTCCAGAGAATATTGGATGAACTTTCTCCAAACATCGGGGCGAATGATTTTGTACAGCTGCGTTTGACTGCGGGTGGTTTTAACAAACCCTTGTTCTCACACAGGAGACAACCCGGAGAATTAAATGCTGCCGATTTTTTAAGCCACATCTCAGACCTCTTACAGAGCCACACAGAAGTTCTCACCGATGACAGCCTCCGATTAGTGGTGACGATAGTTCGGAATATGCAGGGGGGTGCCCGCCGAAGAGTTAAATCCGTTCAGTACAGCCGGGTAACTGCTCAGAAAAAAGCGCACCTTATCGACTTACATTACACGGGCGGTAATCTGTGTTTCTCCGGGAGTGTGTACGGTTTGTTGAATGAAGGTTGTACCGATGGGGAAATGTTACAGGGCGCTAAACGAATGCACAAAGAGTTGGGTTTTCCAGAGAATCGAAAAATTAGTTTGTCAGACATTACCGCTTTTGAAAAACATTTAAAGGTGGTCGTTAAAATTTTGTACCACGACCAGGGTGATTGGAAATATTTTACAACGGGGCCCACACCACCAAATTCTAAAATACTTTTTGTTCTACTGCATGAAAAGCATTTTTACGGGGTTTTAAATATTAAAGCTTTTGTGGGGGCGGCGTATTTTTGCACTAACTGCCATGCGGCATATAGCCAAAAGAACGCACTTGCCTGTGTTAAAGCTTGTAAAACCTGTTTAGATCCCCAGTGTTGCGAAATTGATGCAGAAATTCAGAATTGCCCGGCCTGTAAGGTCTTTTGTTGTAGCTCTCAGTGTTTGGCGAGACACTTTCAGAATGCGGCGACAGGTGTTAGTAAGTGTGAGCGCAGGGTCTTTTGTGAGAAATGTGGGGTTTATAACCTCGCAAGTCACAAATGTAAAGAGAAACTGTGCTCGCGCTGTAACAACGTGATCGACACCCCTGACACACATTTGTGCTACATACCGCCTTTGGACAACCCCAAAATTTCAAACAAGTACATTTTTTTCGACTTTGAATGCAAGCAAGAAACGGGGACACACATACCAAATTACGTCCACGCCCTTCATATTAACAATAAACGAAGCTGGGAATTTTATGGTGAAACTTGTCTAAAGGATTTTGTGTGTACATTTATCGATAGACGTTTCAAAAACCATATGTTCATATCGCACAATGGCAAGGGATATGACGATTCTTTAAACTTTCTACCTCTGAAATTAAGCAAACTGCCGGCAGCCATGGGGTTCCCCGGGGGTAAGGGTCATTTTCCACACTTGATGAACACTTCAGAAAACTAAAATTAAGTCGGCCCGATGCCGCCGCCAGAACTTTACAGCGTTAACTACATGCTGCCGAGCGAGAAAGCCGAGTTTTTGGTTTGGTATGAAGAATGCAGGGGAAGTGTGTTTAACTTACAGAGAGAGTTGAAACGTTACTGCCAGTTGGATGTGGCAATTCTAAGAGAAGGCTGTGTCAGGTTTCGGGACAAGGTCATGAATATGACCAGACAGACACGTGTGACTGAGTCAGGGGTCGCCTGCGTTGTGTGCATCGTCCCCTTTCAGTTTGTGACCATCGCTAGTGTCTGCATGGCCATGTTCAGACTTATGTTTTTACAGGAAGAGACGACAGCGTTGCTACACCATGACAATTACCACCGCCAGAAAAAACGATTTTCTACACCCAGCATTCAGTGGCTTATGTACATCGAACACACAGAGCCCGTTAAAATCCAACACCCGTTAACCACGGCCGGTGAGTTCAAGGTTGGTCCATATTTTTTGGATGGTTATGCTGTAATTGACGGAGTGCAGACAGCCTTTGAGTTCAACGGTTGATTTTTTCACGGTTGTGGCGTTTGTTATTGTGAAAATGATTTTAATCCGCTGACAAACACTACTTTTGGTTGGTTGTACAGAAAGACGATGGTGAAAATTAATTTTCTCAAAATGAGAGGTTTTAACGTACGTGTTTGTGGGAGCACGAGTTCAGAGACATGCTTGTTGAAAATGGAGACTTGGGTAAATTTCTAACAGCTGCGCAGTTACCAGAGCCTCTGCAACCACGCGATTCGCTTTTTGGGGGGAGAACAAATGCTATTTGTTTACATTACACAGCGCAGCCCAGTGAAAAAATTCATTACTATGATTTCACCAGCCTGTATCCATTTGTGAACAAAACTAAAAAATACCCACTGGGGCACCCCAGAATAATCTATAACAACTTTGGAGATTTAAAACGGTATTTCGGTTTAGCGAAGGTGAAAGTTTACCCACCCAGACGTTTGTACTTTCCAGTTCTTTCAACCAAAATTGACAAAAAAACGTTTTTCACACTGTGTCGTACGTGTGTTGAAACAAAATAGACCACTCCCTGTGAGCACAGTGATGAAGATCGCGCCTTGACTGGTGTCTGGTGCACCCCTGAATTACAGATGGCTTTAGATCTGGGGTATAGAGTGTGTAAAATTTACGAAATTTGGCATTTCGAAAAGGCCTCACACGATCTTTTTTCAGACGACATCAAACTGCATCTGAAAGGGAAACAGGAAGCTTCGGGGTTTCTAGAGTGGTGTACAGATGTCGCGAAACAACAAAGATATATCAGCGAATATTATGAAAAAGAGGGTGTCCGGCTGGACCCCGGCAACATTAAAAAGAATCCGGCCAAAAGACAGCTTTCAAAAATTGCCTTGAACAATTTATCACAGACCACCACTGTGAGAAACCCAGATGAATTGTTCAGGTACTTATTTACGCCATATCATGAGGTGTTAGTGTGTTACGTGGAAACACACTAAACACCACTATACAGGCCATTCAAACACTAACATTTTCATCGCTAGCTTTACAACCACCTATGCCCGCTTGGAGTTATACAATCTGCTAAATGCTTTGCAAGGCCGCTGTCTGTACCACGACACAGATTCCGTTATCTTTGTGAGCCGGGAGGATGAGTGGAATCCGGGGCTGAGTGACTATTTGGGTGAGCTGACCAGCGAAATCAATGCTGGACAACATATCACCGAGTTTGTGTCAACAGGACCCAAGTCGTACGCGTACAAGCTGTCTGGCGGGAAAGCCTGTTTAAAGTTGAAAGGCATTACGCTAAATGTGAACAATTGTGAAAAAGTTAACTTTGAGAGTCTGCGGGGCTTGGTTTTTGACTATGGCGTTAACCCTTATGCAGAGTGCTGGGAATTTAAACACATTTCTATTCAACAGCCGATGATCGTGCGTGTTAAAAAGGATTGGCGCATTGAGACCCGGACCTTAAAGAAAACCCAGAAGGTGGTGTATGACAAGCGGGTGCTGCAAGAAAATTTGACATCGTTGCCCTACGGATATTAACACGATGGATGTCAGGTTAAAACACCCTTTTTCATACATTTTGTCCGGGCCCTCGAATTGCGGTAAAAGTTATTTTATAAAACAACTCTTGGAGAACGGTGATACCGTTATGACTCGTAAACCCGAAAACATAGTCTGGTGTTACAGCTGCTGGCAACCTCTATACACTGAGTTGCTTGTGAAATTTCCATACATTCAGTTTATAGGACTACCGACGTCGTTTTCCGATGACCAGCTACTGCCGCCGGGTAGAGTAAATTTGAGTCTGCATGTGAAAATAATGAGATAGAAAAAGCTTTTACCAAATACGTACACCACCGAAACCTCAGCATCATGTATATCGTCCAAAATGTGTTTTGTCAAGGCCGGAAAAGTAGAACCATAGCATTAAATACAAAGTACATGGTGCTGTTTAAAAACCCTAGAGATAAACTACAGATTACAACCCTGTCCCGGCAGATGTACCCCGGTAAAGCCAAATTTTTTTTGGAAGCGTTCGATGACGCTACTAAAAAACCTTTCAGTTACTTGTTGGTGGATTTAAATGCCGACACCCGAGATGACTATCGCTTGCGAACAGGTCTTTTCCCCCCAGATGTACCCACAACTTATGTATTTAAAAAATCTAAAATTCGGTGATCTTACAAGAACAGACTCAGTCGAAAAAACACGTTCGGGGCGTCGTCATGTCTTCACGCGTTCGGCGAAACCTGAATCTCTTACATTTTCTGGTAAAAACTGCCCCCAATCAGCGGAAAGCTATTCTCTGCGGGGCTACAAATGATCTTGTACAGGCCATAGCTGAAATCACCTTGAATACCTTGAAAGGGAACATACCGTTATCTGCTAAGCAGTTTGGGACCCTGAAGAGAAAGCGTAAGCTTATAAAGACTTTGAGTCGAAAGGGTCTTTCTCTTAAAAGAAAGAGACTCTTGGTGAACCAGTCTGGCGGTTTTATCGGGACACTGTTGAGTATTGCAGTACCATTGATTACGGGGCTTCTGCAACGTCAATAATGGAGCACGCTGAAAAAATGTACCTGGTACCTCAGAAACAGCTCGATCGACTCCGAGAGCGGTCTGGGTTTGAAAGCGATGTAAGAAAAATAACAACCCGTCGGTTGGATGATGAAATGAGAGACATTCTTCAGAACTCGGATCTGGCCGAATATGAAAAAGTACAGTCAGGTGTTACAATGGTATTTGACATTAGTACACCAGGAGACTTCCGAAAAGGGGACTTTAACTGTTGTACTACCGGAAAATGCACCCGCCGAGCTATCACGCACGTTAGCACAACCGCCGTCATCGAGCGACGCTGACTTTGGGTATATTTTGGACAGCGTGTCTCAGCGGTTCCGGAGAAATGCCGAGATATTGTTAAAGACCATGGCCTACAATGAACCATTAATAGCCTGGAATGAAAAAGAGGAATTTGTGTACAAGGGGGCACCCGTTGAGGGCTCTCACATGATTGATCTTGTCAGGGCTCTCACGCAGCAGCAAGCAGTTGCAGTCAGTAAGAAGCCAAAAGGCTGGGATGTGTTCATGGAGGCTATGGCAGAAATCAACGGGCTGGGCACCTTGCTAGCCAACGCTGGTAACCAAGAGCTACTTGAAAAACTCAAGGCTACCCTGCTGGGGTGTGCAGCATTGGTCAAAACTTTAAAACAACCGGTAGAGTTGTTGACGGTCGACCCGGTCTCTAAGATAACCGCTGAAAGGAGACGATCATTAATACCTAGACCCACATGGTTGTCTTTGTAACATTTTTTCTCTGGGTATGTGTGTTTGTGATAAATGACTTGAAATGTATATTAAAAAGCGTGAGCAATATAGTTAAAAATGTTTGTAATAAAATGGCTTGGATGTAACATGTATTAAAAAAAGCTTGAGCGCTATAACAGCGAATGTATAATAAAAATATTGTATTGATTTTAATTCATGTTTTGTGTTCTTTTTTAAATAATAAGCACACAGACGTCGAAATGGTTCGATTTCATTTTTATTTTAGACGGTCGATTAACATTTATGACATGTTTTAAATTGTCGTAAACACCCGCATAATTGATCATTCGTATTTTCAAATGGCTTAAAAGGGTACAGGGGTCTCCGTCTCACCGTCGGTTTTTCAGAAACATTTCCACCATGCGGTCATTCTGGATTGCATTCATAGAATAAAGTTCTAAAATGTTTCTAAAAGATAAACCTTTACATCTATGGTATAGAAAAAAGACGCAATGTAGACCGCAGGTCACCGCAAAAGAATCTTGCAATTGTCTGTTGTTGTAAAATATGGAATTAGCATTTCTGTTTAAGAAATCAATAATGTTCTTGGGAAAGAAAAAAGGCTTCAGGTGAAAATCAGTAGGAGTTGAAAAATTCGGCTCCCTCGTCATCGGGTAAGTAAATAGCAAGCCAGTGTTCACCGGGGGGGTCGTGTGGGTGAGTATTAACTATTAAACTCAGCAGGCGCCGCACCAGTCTCTCACGCGGTAGGGCATCACTGGGGAACACGCCTAGAAAACTGTCTCAGGTGTAGCGGTCTCGGGTTAGAATGTCTTCCAGCTGTTTGGTGTTCATCTTTATGTGCAGGTTGTGTGGCCTCCTGTGCTTTTTAGCTGAAGTCGTAAATGACTTGACGTCTCATATCAAGCTCTATCACGTTGTCGAACAGCGCGTACACAACCATGTTAACTGTAGTGGGTAGCGGTAGCGCGAAGCGTATTTCAGCTCTCAGATTACCCGTTTTGATAAGTGAATAATGTCCTGTGCACTCGTCGTCGGGGCTGAGGTTGAAAGCGAACAATGTGTAACCGCGCGCGTACTCCTCGCGGTCCACCAGAAGTGGTTTGTCTTTCAGACGCTTCCGGGCTGTTTCCACCAGATTAAAATATTCACGGACGCAATGTCCATTCTGGAAGTCTGGTTGAAGCGGTTTAGTGGGGATTTGTTCACCGTCCGCGTAGAGAGCCAGAAGGTTAACGTTGTAGTGTTTAAAATTGAAGGGGTTTTGTGTAAAACTGCTGCTGAATGCCGCGTTGTCCACAAACCCCAAAATTACCACTTTAGGTAACTGCCCGAGAAAGAGGTTTTCTTGGTTACACACATGGCTCCCTGCAGGCAGACTGAAGACTTTCATCTGTACGCGGTCTATGGGGTATTTTGCGTTGGCCATCAGGAGTGCTTCGGCGTGTCCCAGTCTGACCCCGGGTGACACTCTGACTCTTTTCACAAACAAAGATGCAGAGAGTACGCTCAGTTTGTGTTCTCCGACGTTGTTCATTAAGCAGAAAGCATCTCTGTTGCACGTGACTTTTATTTTCAGGTCTACGCCATTCAGTAGTAGTTTGTCCTGAAAAAACAGGTCTGCGTGAATGTGACCCAGGAGCTCCAGTTTTCGGCTTTGCGTCGTGTATGATGCTCTTTTTCGGAACCCCTGATTGGGACCATCCAAAATTGTGGACTCATGTTGCCCGGCTGTGTCTTTGTAAAAGAGCCCTGTTGAATACTGCGTCTTCAGCGTCTCTTCACTGTAGTTCAGGACAGACTCTATAAAGGCTCTGTAAGGACAGCAGTTGTTGCTCTGGCTGATCAATCGGTCTCCTACGGTGATGTCAACCTGGCTGAAGATGGCTGCAATGGGGTAATTCACCAGACTCACACGGGCTGCCGCATCAATGTCCTGACCGTCTGCTTCCGTTATTTTACAGGTCAAATAGAGCAGCGTGTTGTTTAAATCTAAATAATCTTCACCGTTGCCTGCGACGTAGAACTCCAAAGGTGCGTTTTCTGTTAGGGCCGTGAGGGATGGAACTTCTATGTAAAAGCTTTTCTCGATGCTTGTTTGGGTAGGCGCTAATTGAAATATGTCCAGCTCCGACTTGGCGCATTCTGCCGACACGCCGTGAACAAAAGCCATATTTAAAATATGTCTCGTTTCGTGTCTCGTTGATTGCGGTGTGTCACGCCCTTCTTGGTCGACCTGAAGCTTTTATGAGTTGACTGTCTGCGCTTAGCCGTTCTTTTATCAGGTTTCAGAGGCCCCTGACAGTGAGATGATGACGTCTGTCTTCTTCTCTTGACACCCCTGCGGATGTATGCTAGACCTGAACCTTCCTGCTGATGTGCAGCCACCTTAGACATGACAGCGCTTGTAACGTTGCCGACCACGTCTTTGGCGATGTTTTTAGCCGCTGATGCCATGGCGGCTTAGCTATTTCAAACTCGCGTTTCAGAAAAGGCACGGCTTTTCTAAATAGCGCTCTGAAAATACCCCCGATACCCGCGCCGTACTGAACCGGTAGCCCTGAAAATCCTGGTAATCCATAACCAGCCTGTTGTTTGTAGTAGTGCGTATACAAAGAAGGATCCCCGTAGCTCTTGATGACCGTCATCCTTTTAGATGTTTGTCGCTTTCACAGGTCTGAAATGCAGCTTGACGATGACCTTTCCAAATGCAAATGACACGTGTTCGTTTTGATCCGTCTTTATTTCAATAGTGATGTTGTTAAAATGATCGATGCTCACCGGCACGTAATGGGGTTTGTCGTACAATACTGTGACAAATTCACCATCCACGCCTCTGAAGGGCACACAACGCAAAAGCGGTGCGTAGACGTCGCCTATTAACTGGTGTTCTATGATATCGGTGTATATATACATGGTGTTAAATCCGCCAGTCATATCGACGGGGTGCGGTGATTTTACACTTCCGACACCCGATTTTAAACCCTATATCCTTGCCAGGCGGTTATGCACCTGTGTAACAAACCGTTTATCACTAACAATCCTTACCGACCGGCTAATGGGGTTGTATTTAAGACTTACAGCCGTTAACTTGGATTTTTCCGAAGCCCGTTTCATTTCATGCATGAGCTGCTCGATGTTGCTGTAGTACCCTCTCGGTAAGGTACATGTCCATATAGTCTTGAGCTCATCGCTGACGAACAGAAAAACTTAGACGTTTTGCGTCTAAGGATGCGGTAGACGTTCTCAACATCGGGGTTTATCTTCTGTAGCTCTTCTGCATAGAAGGAGCCCTGCGTAGTCCTGCAGTTTGTAATAGGGTCTCAGAGCCGAGGTCCGCTCTTTGACAATGAAAATTTTATCTGTGAAGGTCTGTTCATAACCCTTCTCAAACACTCCCTTTATTTTGGACACCCGCACGCGATCACCCACATTAAATGAAAACTTTCTCTTAAAGTGTTCGTCATAGACCGTTCTCCACACCTCAAGGGAGTTGTCGGACGTAACAGAAGCCGGGGTTCGTTTAATAGTCATGTGGTAACTATGGTTATAAGCGTAAATAAGATCTGTTTTTTGTGTGTCAGGTACCTCCACATTTTTGTTTTAATAGTTCTGTTAAACCTCTCGACCACGCTAGCCTTCACATCGCTGGCCATAACGAAATGTTCAATATTCTCACGTTTGAGAAAATTTTGGAAGGTCCTGTTAAGAAATTCTTTACCCTCATCCGTTTGTAGCTTTTTAGGAGCACGCCCCTCTTGCAGTATATTTTGGAAGGCGCCTGTCACGGCCCCTCCAGTCTTGGTTTTCAGCAGCACGGCCCAAGCGTATTTAGACAGCATGTCTATACACGTTAAGATGTAACAGAAACTGTCGTTGAACTCGCAGTGTTCTCTCATGTCCACCAAGTCGGCCTGCCACTGCCAGTCCATTTCGGACACCAACGTCCTGTTTCTCCTAAAACGTACGCGGGCCGGCTTGTGCAGCGTATAAGCAGCCTGGCCGGATAACCACTCGGCCACCCGGCCGCGGCTGGCGCCTCTCACACCCCGGGATCTCGTGGCCCTCACCAGACTCCCCGCGCTGCCGTAACTACCCGATTCCCTAGGTTTATAATAGAGCGCACTCAACCCCGCTGCAGACATGGTCCCCTTCCAAACCAATACACACTTTCACACACCTAAAGCGAGGGATGCGCCGCCTTGGGGCTCTGGGACCCTGAGGCTCCGGACCGACCGGCCGGGGGGGAAGGCGGGGGTTCCGACCCTTAACGACACACCATTGGCTCCTGAGGGGGCGGGACATGCACACATAACAACACGCCATTGGCTGGCAAGGGGGCGGGGCATCCACCCACCACTGACTCCCATTGCCTGGAAAAAGGGGGGTGGTACCTGTCAAAAGTCTGACGAAAGGTGTCGCTTTATACTACTCATATTGTTAAAGCTATAGGTGTAAACCTGGCAGTATAAACACTTCTAGCTTCAAAGCAGAGAAAATATTTGCTTTGATGTGGGGGATCCTCTGTCCAAAAACAATTATAAAGCTTACCTTGGTACACCTAGGTCAGTGGTTCTCAACCTTTTTGGACCACGTACCACCCCTGATCAAACCAAAGCATCCAAGTACCACCTACAAGTCATCTTCACATAGGAACCATAGAAAATCTCAATGACCAACATGAGCGCGTGAGCACACACGCATGTAATAAATATTATAATAATAAACTTTATTTGATATAGGGCCTTTAAAGGTGGCTTCTCAAAAAGCCTTTACAGAATGACAACAGGAACAACAACAATTAAAAATAAACAAAAAAAAAGCACCATTTCATTGAGATGGGTGAGCCTGTTTAGTCAAGCAAAGCAGATGCAAATTCACTGGTCGAGCCTTGATACAATTCACAACAGAGTCTAACAGATTTTTAAATCCTCAGGCATTTTCTTGACTGCCAAGGCCTTGCAGTGGATGCTGCAGTGCGTCCACTTCATATCTGGAGCAACCTCTCTAATTCGTGAAAAAACACCGCTGTGTTGGCTTGTCACCGCTCTAGCACCGTCTGTACAAACTCTGCCGCATTTTATCCAGTCGATGCCATTCTCTTCGATAAATTCATTCAGAAGTTGAAATATGTGCTCTCCTGTAGTTCTTGTTGGTAGCAGCTTACACAACAGAAAGTCCTCATAGGACATGCCCTTAAACTCATATCTAATGTAAATGAGCAAATTGGCCAAATCAATAACATCTGCAGACTCATCTAATTGCAGTGAAAGGCATCTGCTCATCTTAACGCACTTTATCAGCGTACTTTTGACATCATCTGCCATATCAATAATGAGTGACTGTTTCAAACAGTCTCTGAGTGACTGTTTCATTTGAGGGGGGCAGCAAATCGAGCTGTTTAGCCATTGTTTCTCCACACATACAGTAATACATGTCAGCTCTTTTGCCAACAGTAAACAAAGTTCTTCACAAGTAGAGTGGGGATTACCTGCTTTAGCAATCCACAGGCTTGCATCTTCCCCTGTTTCCGTTTCAGAGTCCATCTCAGAAGTTAAAAGAAGTTTTTATTTCATGCGCATAGGAGCGAAACACAGAGACGCTCTGTGTATTTTTCTCAAATTAACCTAGAACAGTCCTTAAATATTTTTCTATCATGCTTTCCTGTGCTCACAAAATTGCCAGTGTTCAAAAACCATTTATTCTCCTACCTCCAAATTTGCTGAAGATAACTTTTTTTTTAAATACAATCGGTCACTTACGTTCGTAGCACGCATTCCTATGCTTTCCTGTGTTTACAAGATTGGCATTGTTCCAAAATCACGCATATTCTCCTACCTCCCTTTTGCTGGAGATAACCTTTTTAAACTACAATTGGCCGTTTAAGTTCGTAGCATGCATTCCTATACAATAGTATAGAATTACATAGTAGTCCTCCTGTCCACTCTATCGTAGTACATAGGCTGCATATTTGACACATAAACTAATTTTATTGAAATAGAAAATATGAAAACCCATCCCAATTTTTCAGTGTACACAACAAATTTCCAGGGTCATCTGGCGTACCACCTAGGGGCGCTCTGCGTACCACAATAGGAGTGAAACTGATGGAGACATTTCCAAAGAAAGTGTACTACTGTGGTAATTTGAGCTACAGTACATGAATATAATTATATTATTATTAATTTCTTTAAATGATGGAAATTTAAACTACCGATGAAAAGGCACCACGAGAAGAGGAGAACGATCCACATGGCATTTCTCGACCTGGAAAAGGCATTCGACAGGGTACCGCACGATCTCATCTGGCTGGCGCTGCGACAGCACCACGTCCCGAAGCCTATGTCAGCTGGACAAAGCTCCTGTACCAAAAGGCCACTAGCTCAGTACGTTGCGCAGCTGGAACCTCAGACACCTTCCCGATCAATGTTGGCATCCACCAATAGCCTTGCTATTCATACTTTGCATGGATACAGTGACCAAAGATATCCAAACGAGGCATCCATGGACGATATTGTATGCTGACGATGTTATGATAGCAAGTGAAACGCGACACGGCCTCGAACAACAAGTACAGGAGTGGAAGACGCGCCTTGAACGATTCGTGATGAAATTGAACATCAAGAAGACGGAGTACCTGGAATGCGGTGATCAAACCGATGGCACAATCGCAGCTGGTGGGGTCCAACTGAACAAAGTGAAACAGTTCAAGTACGTAGGCTCATGTGTCAACTCCGACAGCACTACCCTCCAAGACGCCAAGACGCGAGTCAGCGCCGCTTGGATGAAATGGTGCAGGTTACTGGAGTACTATGTGACAAGAAGTTCCCTTTACGCCTAAAATCCAAAGTCTACCGCTCAGTGGTCAGACCAGTGGCCCTATAGGGAACTGAATGCTGGCCAACGACAAAGAAACATGAACAGGCACTCCATACAATGGAAATGAAGATGCTGCAATGGACCCTCGGCTTGATAAGACTCGACCATGTCATGAATGAAGGGGTGCGAAAAACACAAAACACAAATGAAGGAATCGCGCCTGCGATGGTATGGACACGTGCTCCGCAGCAATGACACATCAATGGCAAAGACCACCCTCGAATTGAATGTGGAAGGCCGCCGGCCCCGTAGACGACCATTCACACGCTGGCTGGATCGGCTGAAAGACGACATGCACCTCGTAAAAGTCACCCGCCGAGATGCCGCAGACCGTACGAAGTGGAAAAATAGGTGCAAACAAGCAGACCCCACATAAGTGGGAAAATGCGAAGAAGAAGAAGAGAAGATTATTAATTTCTTTAGATACGCGAAGAAATTGGAACACTGGTGAGATAGTTTATTTAAACTACCAATGTCAGCCATATACAGTTTAAATAAAATGTTTATGTTCCTAAATTAATATCATTTATGAGTATGTGAGAGGCATGGTGAATCGGAGATTCTCAAAACTTTTTTTGTATGATTGGCAAAGAATACAAGATCAGATCAACGAAATGCTGTGTTGTTACTTTTTGTCAATGAAAAAATAAAGTATTTTCGTGTCGCAACAGTTAAACTGATGCAAATGGTTACAAAGAAAGTGGACCACGGTAATACTTTGAGCTTACAGTCTGTCCAAGGTTATTCATTATTAATACTATTAGTAATATCTTTGTAAAGATTTTGATGCATAAAATATTTATGATGAAGGTGGAAGGTTGTGTATTTTTGTCCAACTGAGCAATCTTGCTTTTATAAAATATACCAACTTTTTAATGTTTAATGATAAACATGCTGTAATACACAGTTTAAAATTATTAAATGTCTAAAGAGTATACAACTTAAATTCTTAATTTGGCTTAATTGGTCACAGTAGTGACCGGGATTTGAAACCATTTTCTGGTGACAGCTCAAAGGCTCTACATGAGACATTAAGCTTTATTAGCTCCACCTGGCGGTTTTATAAGGTGCTTAATACTATTTTCATAAGATGCGGTATGATGCGTTATGATGCGTTGTGATGCACCACACCTTGCGTTTTGACGAAGTGTATTTCACACATTTTGATCCGCTGGATCTGTAGATTAATTCAGTTCACCTCTGGAGCAAATGGGAGAAAGAACTAGGATTAATTAAATTAAATTGAAAGACTGTCCAGAATCACAGGAGCATGTCGTCACGGCTGCTATAAAAAGACAATCACTATAATTAAAAGATGCAGAAGCACCATGTGCTAACGACTGTAGTACAGCCGACTTGACAACATCATAGCCCTTCCAAAGGCAAACACGTCTTTTAAGCCTCTCTGCCCTGTGAGTTTAACAGATTATTGAACACTTGACAATATATACTGTACAATATATACAATAATATATAAGTGCCAAAACAGTTTCTGTATGTCTGAATCCTTGCCAGTGGTGTGACACTTCCTGCTCAGATCAAGGCAGTTCCTATTCCCTTTTTCGATCTGAAGCTGAAGAGAACATTTATTGAGATTTTTTTTCCTTACTGTAATTCACAAGTTTACAATTAATATCAGTCTACATTCTTTACAGTAAGATGGTTGATTGCCTACTGTATGGAATTTTTTTATACTGTAATGATTTTCTATTTTGTACTATTCATACAGTTGTAGAAAGTGATAACAAAGGCAGACTCTTTTATTCTTAGTAATTCAAGACATGGGCTCTTTCTTACATTAGATTATAAATTGCTTTTGAAGAGGCAGCCCTTGATGCCCATGCCCTCTTTACACAGAGACGACTGCCTAAGGCACATGTTAATAAAAATTCACTAAAATTTAATCCAAAACAAATTTCTTACTCTGTATTAAAGCAATTGCATCCAAGCTCACAGCTGTTTCTTAGAAACAACAGCAACTTTAAAAAATAATGGTCTAGTTACAAATTGATTGCTTCTCAAGTTTTTAAGCTTCTATTTCTAGCGGCAATGCTTGTTAATAAGACAGAATTAAGCATTGCTGTGCTTTCCTAAATGAGGCCCCATCTCACCCTCCATCTCTGTGGTGCTGCCACAGAGAAAGTATTCATGCAGGCTGATTTAAGGTTTTTTCTTTTGATAAGGGACAGCTCCCAAATGGGGATGCACTTAGCTAAGCCTGTTTATCATGATCAATGGTCATCCATTGGCGCCTATCTGTCTAGGGAGTGCCAGATGGACATTTGGATTGTATTCCTAAGTGTCAAGAGTAAGTGACTCATATCTCACCTTGATCAACCAATCAGGGATTGGCAGGGCATGGTAATACCACGTGGGTCTCCCATGCCCGTCAAACTCTCAACCAATTAGCACACATCTGTGTCTTGGTCAAAAAGGTAGCGCAAGCTCAGGTCAGAGCTCTCCTTGGCCATTTTTGCACACAATCAGAGACAATCACGTGACAACTGGTGTTGTCTGCACTGGGACTTGGACTTTGTGCTAAGCGCGAGCCCGAGGATCCCATACGTACTCAAGAATTCTGCAACGACCAACGTGAATGCTCCGCTTGATCAACGGCAGCCTACAGTTGGACCCTTGTCAACAACCTGAATAGCTTATTAAGAAGCAGTGCTGGACCGGGAACGAACCAGTTTCTTCCCGTGCAAAAGAGTGACTTGCGAGGACCCGCGGTCACACTCTGTGTATAGAGACTTTCTACTAGTCAGCCAGACTGCTGGTAGATCCTTCGGAGCAACTACTGCCCTGCGTGCCGCGGTTAGATTCCTCAGCCCGTCCTACTCTGAGCTGCACCTCTATTGGTTGGCCAGTAGCCAGAGGATGCCTAGACGGACACCTATTGGACGACCGCTGGAACAGAGATTGCAACAGAGCCTGTCAGCTGGTTTAGTGTTCGTGCCGGGTAATCTGAATCCCTACAGTGGATAAGTAAACCCCATGTTCTACATTGCGTCTCTAGAATTTAATTGTTACCTCAACACGAGTTGTTATCAATTTAATTCATGAGTAATGTATTTAGTCTAGTGTAACAGTGGGTAATAACACTGACTAGCGATTTGGTATAACCGAATGATATATTGAAATATATTCTCTGTTTAGACCCAAAGAAGGCTCCATAGCCAAAATGTTGTGTTTTCCTTCTGCTCTTTTCAGCATGGAATAAACCTATAACTTGTTCCTTTGCAGCCTACGCATCTGACACAGCTACCCGCCTGAACTAAAATACATAAATACTTAAATACGTAAATACATAAAATAAAGTGCAAAAATAGTTCTGTATTTTCTTTTTGTATATTAGCAGTGTTCCATATCTAAAAATTTAAAAGGTGTTATTTATTGTAGTGTATACTAAGAACCCTGTCTCAAGCATGTCTGCAGTATAGAATACAACCATTTCACAGCAATTAGCCTCTGAATTGCAGCTACTTTCTCAGTTTACCACAGATTATACAAGAATGAAAGTATTTTGTTTAGATAAATTAAGAATTTACTTATTCAAATTTATTCACCTGGTCTGAAAAAGTTGTACTTACAGTATATTAGGCTAGCCATGAGATTAAGATTTTTGGCAATGGATTTCATTTAGCCTAAAAAACTAGGCCCTACTGTGAGTGTTTGAAAAGAAAAAAGTTAAAATGCCATTGACTTAACTTTCAGCTTTTTTAATCTAATTAAATGTTTTAGAATACTGCAGTGTACTCCAGTGATTAAGGTTTTTTTATTTTTGTTTATATTATAATTATTTTTATCTCACAAAGTTTTAGTATATTTCTTTAGTTGACGTTTTGTGTTTACACCTATGATCTATCATCAGTAAACAATGCACAGGACCAGGGTTCTGAGAAAACTCCACCATCTGCCATTGTCCATGACATTTTTGCTTATCTGCAGTTCTATAGATCAATGACATTGTACTGTGAGTGCTGAAGTGAACATTGTAGAGGCACCTGCATCAAACACTGGGATCTCCTTATCACCTGATGTCTTTAAATTGCTTGCAAGTTCAGGTTTTAGAATTAATTGCCAAAACAAATTTGCTTTCTCACTCAATAAGATACTGATGTTGTGATATTAAACTCAGTATAAGCTACAAAATAATATACAGAGTATTGACCTGCTATTACCTGCTAGATCAGTATCAGATGATGGTTTAAGCCTCAACTCCAGAGCACCAGCCTATTGTCCCATTTTAGGCAGCACCAGGGTTTTCCAGGTAGTGGTTGTTGGATCAACAACTGTCAAAAGGAAGCAAAAATTGCTACCTAGATGCAGAGAGATGTGTAGATGTCACTGAAATCTCTTCATATTTCATAAAATTTCATGACATATTTAATAAAATTAATATTAGATTTGTAATCACTATGGAAGGTGTAGAATCCAGATTTTAGGAATTATCTTTAAAGTTTTGACAGGACAATATATGTTAAATATATTTTAAAATGAGTGCTTTATTACTCATTTAATTGCAGAGCAGTATCAAACCTTTTTTTTACTAAACCTCTACTGTTCTTTTAGGTTTTGCGGACATTTTTGCAAATCAAAACTAACACTTTGTATGTGCACTTACTCCTTGGCTCTCCTGCTTTGTTTAAGTGCCTCTGAGACACTGGGCAATGAGTTACTTCAATAGAAGTCTGCACTTTGAATTCATCATTGTGGGATTGCCAGGCCTACAGGAGCACTACATTGCACTCTTCATCTTCTTCTTCATCCTCTTCCTTGTGGCAGTCCTGGGTAATCTGCTTATCGTGGTGTTAGTTGCTCTGGACCACCAGCTCCACATACCTATGTACTTCTTCCTGTGGAACTTAAGTCTCCTAGATATTCTGCCGACAATTACCAATGAAGTAAGAGACAAGATGTAAAAAGGGTTAACTTAAGTCAGTTCTGCCTGAAAATTAGACTTCTAAGCAACAGGGATTTATGGCAGGAAAGGGGGTTAACTGATAAGGATTCCAGATGCAAGCTAGGAACCCCCCTGGGTGTAATCTTAAACTGACCATTTGGCCAGGACCTCGTAAACTGGCCAAATAGCATGACCCCCTCCCCTTACCATAACACCGAATGACGTTTGAAGCAGCAAGCAAGGACTATATAACCTAAAAGTTTGTACCGGCACATCGAACAATACTTCCGTTTTGTTGTTTCTTGCGGGAAACAAGACTTTGGCTTTATTGTTCCTTGCATGCAATAAACTCATCTGTTTTACTTCATCTCGGGATCAAGAACCTTATTCTTTCTGTTACATCAAATTTGGCGTAGTCGGCGGATGCTCCAGAAGGCACAGAACTTCCCATTGGCAGGAGAGACGGTCAGCGCGCACATTACTAAGAGGTAAGGACTCCTCTTTTATTTAAAAGTCCCGACTCTCTCTGACCGATTGGGAAGTCTCTGCTCCCTGCGAGAATCGCCCGAGATGACGGAGTAAACATGAGTTCCTGAATTCCTCTGACCCGGGGAAGACACCGGTGTATGTAATGGGTGGTTTGCTGTAAGCCCAGAATTTGGTCTGGCAGGCGGTCCGCGGTATTGTGTACAGGCGTTCGAAGCTGGTGTATGCCTTAATTGCGCGTGGAGTTTTCGAACGGGTTTTGGACCTTTACCGCGAAGTTCAGGACTGGTGTGGGCCTTAATTGCGCCCGGAGTTCTGAAGGTCAGGACTGGTTTGGAACTTAATTGCGCCCGGAGTTCTGAGGCTCAGGATCGGTGTGGGCCTTAATTGCGCCCGGGGTTCTGGAGCAAGTGGTGCATTAAATGCACGTAGTTCAGGACTGGTGTGGGCCTTAATTGCGCCCGGAGTTCTGAGGCTCAGGATCGGTGTGGGCCTTAATTGCGCCCGGGGTTCTGGAGCTGAGTGGTGCATTAAATGCACGTATAATCCAGGATTGGTGTGGGCCTTAATTGCGCCCGGGGTCCTGAGATTAGCTACGCCTTGATCGTGCACGGATTGGCGTGGCGTGGTTTTTTGTTTTAAAGGAAACAGAAGTAGAAGATATATATATATGTTTTTGGTGTTTTCCTTGTTTGTGAATACATATACACACACACGACACTAACATAAACACACCTCATAATAAAAGAGCAAAGCATTAAGTAGCAGGATTTAAAGGACGTTGAGACCCGAGAATCGCCCTGATTGAGCTCAGTGTGTAAGTCCACCCCGGGGCAAAAGCAGCGATGCTGGCGTTCTGGGGATGGTGAATTACTGATCAGGAAAGGGGGTTTTCGAGGTCTCGTTCCTTACCTGTGAACAGTGTGGTGTAAGTCCTCTCTAAAGTCTCTGAGAGGCATTTAGATCTGGAGGTAACAGACGCCCTTAGCTGAATGAGTGCAGGAATGCACAGGTTTTTCAAGTGAAAGCATCCCCTTACTGTATGAGCTGTTACCTCACACATGATAAAAGTAAAAGAGACCGAACATGTGTACTAACTGATGGTTTGAGAAAGTGGTGGAAGGGTCCGTTTATATATCGGAAAAGTGGAACTTGACGGAAAAGAAGGAGAAAAATATGGGAAAAGCTGAGTTTGTCAGAGGGAGTTTGGGGCGAAGATGCCTGTAAAGAAAGCATATGAGTATTGATTGGCAAAAGCGCAAGCATGTAGCTCCCACCCTGGTGTACTGCCGGCACCAGTGGTGGCAGATACATGAGAGAAAAAAAAAGAAATTGGGATGTGACTTCTTAAAAGTGTGTTTACAGGGAAAACAAAAACCCGGAAGAAAAGATACTTTACTCGCTACGAAAGAGTATGAACAAAAGCGAAAAGAGGCAGTGCAGGAGAGTCAGAAACTAAAAGAAGAATTAGTTCCTGGTCGCACTGCACTAGTTAATGGGTTACAACCGTCAACTAAAATATATCCTGCTCTCCCATAGGGGAACAGACAGGCAGGAAATGAAAATAATTGGGATCAATTCCCACAGTGACCGTATGGAGACAGGGGGTCTGAGTGGGATGACACCTGGTACGAGTGTGATAGAGATGGAACAGGAACTCCCTTCTTAAACAGAGGGCGCCCGCAGACCTGTACTCTCACCCTAAGTGGGAGAGGGCCTGATGTAGTGGGGGCTGGCGCTGTTGATGACAGCGTCACTCTAACTGTCTCGCACCCCATCGAGGGGGTCCGCACTCGCACCTACCTTCCCTGATTCCCCCATACGATCAAATCCAAAACCGGAAGATATTGACCAGTGGGCTAAAGTACCGCACCCGAAATTAGGAATGCAGCGAACCTGGAGTGCGCTTCAGGAATTAAAAGGATTCATGTAGAAGTGAAACAAGAATACAGCACATTGTAGTACGAAGAGAAAAATATATTCTCGATGTGTACAGATGCAGCCATTCAAAATGCGCGGGCGATACCGCATTATTTTCCGGTACGCTGTACGCAGTCTACCGTGAGTTACCGGTAAATACCGCAAGTTACCGGTAAATACTGCTAGCAAAATAATAGTATCCGGAATTTCCGCAAGGTGGAGCTAATAAAGCTCAACCTCTCATGTTTGAGCTGTAGCCATCAAAGTCTTTAAAGAAGATATTACTAATAGTATTAATGATAAATGACCTTGGACAAGCTGTAAACTCAAAGTATTGCCCTGGTCCACATTCTTTTTTTCATTGACCGTCTTTGTAAAAGTAACACCACAGCATTTCGCAATCACGCATTTTTTTCCAATCATGCAAAGTACAGTAATTATTGAGAATCGATTCACCATGCCTTACACATGCTCATAAAAGAGATTGATTTAGGAACATAAACATATTACCGTATGTAAACTGTACTGTATACAGTATGTATATGTATATTTAATGTCTTAACTGTGCCCATTTAAGTATTGAATATTTATATGGAATTTTACCACTGAAGGGAAATCTTAGTGCCTGAGCATAAAAAGAATAGGAGCATACTGCAACGCGTGTGAAGGCCATAAACAATATTAATTTTGGAACATAAACATACAGTATATGGCTGGTCTCGGTACTTTAAAGAAAACATACACGAAACATGGTTTCATTATGACCAGAATCGGTCTTGAGATATTTTTAACTTGATTTACAGTATTTGAGAGGTATGTCTTGACACCGATACTATGTAAATACTGCTCACGTACTGTATATGTTTCTAGGTTTATATTATGCATTTCATACGGTCAAATTACTTTTGAGCAACTGATAAGAAGCGCGAAACGGTATGCCCAGGGCGTTTTAGTTTCGTTTTGTGCGGGGACTGCTTTAACTATATTGCCGTGGATTGATTTGAGATATCAAGTACATACAAGTCATTTTTTAAATGTTGTAGTTTGTCTTGTAAAAATGTTACGAGAACATCATCTGTCAAAAATTACACAGGTTCTGTTTCCATATTGCGGATTTTGGTTATGTAATATTATTTTCTAATTTCACGTTGTGAATATATGATTTGGGCAAACAGAGCCGCAAAGAAGTACATTATGGGTTGCTGTTTTTTTTTGCAGTTTTATCTAGAACAAGCGATGCTTAAACCTTTGTCTGATTCTTGTGAAACTATCCACATGACAGTTACCTACAGTAGGAGTTGACTTCAGTGATGTCACTGATGGGATGTTTCTAAAAATCCATCCTCTGTAAAACGTCTTCTCTAGTTGTCCTGCATATGTATTCGCTAATGAAGCTGTGTGTTCTGAGCCTGGATCTCATTTCTGCATGAACCAGCTTAGAGGGCTAAAGACAGCTTGTGTTTAAATTGAGTGTAAGGTAATTTATGCTCCTAAAGTCATGGTCAGCATTTATTATTGTGCTGTGCTGTAAACTTGTTCTGTGCCTAGTCACATTATTTTATAGCGTTTTTATAGCGTTAGCAAATCTGGTGGCGCTGTGTGTTAGTTTCCTGACTCCCATGTCACATGGTCTGTGATTGAATCCCATGGAACTCTGTATGACTTTATTTTTTAACAAACATTTCTTTGAAAAAATGAAATGTTTCCCTTGGTCAGAGATTAAATAAAACCTCACTCGCACCAAACAAATTTATATTTCTAAATATCACAACATGATCGAATTTAAGTCTTTTTAATAACAATGAATAGTCACCTATGCGTTACAAAATAAACATTTATATTGATTTGAATCGCGTTTTGATTTAAATCGTAAACGCGTGTTTAAATATATGTGTTTAAAGGCGATATACTGTATAAAAGCGCTGATTCTTATGGAGTGTGTTCCGCCGGGGATTCAAAAAATTTATTTTTTTTAATCGCGTATCTAAGGAAAATTGCAGTATAACTTTGTTCATGCACAAACAGTGGCATGTTACATTATAATTTGGGTGTCTCCTCTTGCTAGAAAGCTCTAAATTGCATTTTGAGTGCGGTTTTTGACTTTTTCTAAATTGCAACCCATAAATAAAGCTGATAAAGCTTAGACTAACTGTATTCTAAACTGTATTACAACAGCACATTGGACAATGCAACGTAAATTGCAAAAATGCACTTGGAATCTGTCCAAGCCCTCCTACGAAAATTATTTAAACTGCGACACTGATCATTCATCTCTAAATAAACTTTATTTTATATAGCGTTTTAGGCGAATAGGTAATTAGATTGCTCATAAACCTAATCGCTTTTTCTACATAAACACAGCGTGATTGCTCTCTGAAAATGCTTTTCCTTTATATTTAGGCTCAGATTTCAACTATAGATCGCATTATTATAAACTTTCTTGGAAAAATGTATTTTATGTAAACCATGTTTGCTATTAATTCATTTAGGGCTAAAATACGTTCATTGTCTTCCAATCGAGTCGAGTTGACATTAGAAGCTTGCCACTCCCGGACTGTTACACCAACGCATTAGCATGTTAAAGCGATTTCATTGAGGAGCCCAGCTACCAGTTAACACTGTACTTCCTACTTTGAAAATACCTGTGAAACCGGTTTAATTCGTCACAGCCAGCACTCCTGCAGAGAGGGGGTTGTACTCGTAAAGTAGAAGCAGGCGAGATTTCCAGCGAAAGACACCTCCCCCCCCCCCCTCAAAAACCCAGTAAGCAGTAATGCTTTATGTTGAAAATTGAGGTGGATTTTGTTTATGATAAAGAGGATAAACTGGGATGGGAGGAGGGTTTGGTTTTGCATAAGGGGCGGGATTATGATAATTGGAGGAATTTGCGAGAGTATAATGGTTTGATATATTTGATTTTGTATTGTGGTCGTTATCTATGTTTTTGGTTGGTATTATGTTTATATGGTTGTTTTTGTTGGTTGGTTGTTATTATGGTTATTAATAATACGATCTATAGTTGAAATCTGAGCCTAAATAAAAAGAAAAAGCAAGTGATTAGGTTTATGAGCAATCTAATTACTTATTCGTTTAAAATGCTATATAAAATAAAGTTTATTATTAATTTGCTGGACAGAGCGGTGAACATTATTATGCATAAGACAAAGATAACGATCCTGATCAGTTTAGAAATCTGTGTACGCTGTAAGGTTTTTACTTCTTAAACTTTTAAAATACACGTTTCGAATAGAAAGAAATCCTCTTCCTGGTACAGTCGCATGAAGAGAGAGGCGAAACAGCCCTACACAGCCCTGTCGCAGTACACGAATATAATCATATCGTTATTAAATTCTTTAGATACGCGATTCCATATTATATTAGCAGAAAAGCTTAAACTACCACTTTTTCACACGCTATTTCACATGTTAGTTAAATTTAATTTATTTATATATTATATATTTATATCTCTGACCAAGGGAAACGTCTCATTTTTTCAAAGAAATGTTTGTTCACAACGGCGACTGTCAGAAGATAGGACACAGCGGCTCAGGCACCCGCTGAATGGAAAAGGGGCACTTTAATGTTCTGTATGGCTAATACTAAAGCCAATACTAATATTCAATACTTTAATATCCTTTTCTGTATGTTTAACAATAGAGGGTACTGACCTAATTCGTCCCTGCTCCTGTTGTTAGGTGTTAATGTGTTGTTAAGTGTGAATTTGTACCTGTTTCCCTGAGGTCTGGCTTTTTTTCTGGAAAACCATAACTCCAGTTATGGTCTTGTCCAGATTGACTGTCGGCGCCCAGGTCTGACAGTGCTGCTCCAGCAGTGCCAGGTTCTGGCGCAGCCTCTGTTCTGTGGGTGACAGCGGGACCAGGTTGTCTGCACAGAGCAGGAACTCGATTTCCATAATTAATGCAGATCAGTAAATCAAGGGACAAAACAATTATTGCGCCCGGGTCCTCAATGGGCTTTGACGTGCTAATGCGTTGGTTTAACAGTCCGGGTGTGGCAAGCCTCTAATGTCTCCCAACTTTGAAAACCAAGTAATAACTTAACTATATGTGCAAACGTTTCATATGTTGCTGTTGTGGATGCCTGTGGAGTGTATCTTATTTGCCGCGCGCCCTCCCCCCCTCTTTCCCTCAATTCAATTCAATTCAAGGTGTTTTATTAGCATGGCAGATGGGTTCAATCAGTGGGGTATTTACTTTGCTTTGAGATTCCACTTTTAAAGGTGATATATAAATTTTTGACTAAAATAAATTGATATCTTTGTCTTCTAAGCTCTCTGTGTACAGTGGAGCCTCCTGTCCAGCCAGCACATGTCCACAGACATTCACAACAGCGATATATCATAAAACGTTTGCACATATAGTGTGCAAAAATGCACTTTATTTACTAAAAATAAGACAGAGATACTGTATCAATTTATGTTGCATTAGCCTGATTATGATTAAAAAAACACATATAATTAAACGCGCGTTTGGGATTTAAATCAAAACACGATTTAAATCAATATAAATGTTTATATTGTATCGCATACTGTCCAGCCTCCATTTCTCTATACAAATTTACTCTGTCACACACACACACAATAGAAGCAGGAAGCAGAAGCAGGGACCGTTGTCAGAAGGGAAGAAGGTGACTATTCATTGTTATCAAAAATGACTTAGAATCGATCATGTTGTGATATTTTGAAATATAAAAGTCAATTGATTGTCCATAATATCGCTATTCTATTTTTTCGAAGAAATGTTTGTTAAAAGAAAAGTCCAGCGCCAGCTAGATTTGAACACACAACCCGTGAGTTGGTAAGCGGGCACGTAGACCAGTAGGCTACAGGGGAAGTTGCATGAAGAGACAGGCGAAACAGCCCTACACAGCCCTGTCGCAGTACACGAATATAATCATATCGTTATGAAATTCTTTAGATACGCGATTCCATATTATATTCCCTATTAATCAAATTCTAAAAGTATGCTTGTTGACTCCGGTATCTCTTTAGTTAAAGACTTCGATGCTTAAAATGTTTAGGGAGAAATGGAATACTGGTGTGTATTTTTTCTTTAAAGTACCAAGACCAGCTATATACAGTACTGTATGTTTATGTTCCAAAATTAATATCGTTTATGGCCTTCACACGCGTTACAGTATGCTCCTATTCTTTTTATGCTCAGCTACTAAGATTTCCCTTCAGTGGTAAAATTCAATATCTACAATGGGCACAGCAAAGACGTTTACTGTAAGTCTTTCTACGACAGACCAACGGACCACGAGTGCCACTGTCGGTCAACCAATCACATACTGCGGTGCCGCGCGTCATCTTGTGTCACAATGCGCGACGCCACCTGCGGTACGTGTCTGTAACGCGCACTTTGAATGGCTGCATCTGTATGTGTGTTTTATGAATTTGTGTGCCGGCATGTATGTGTGTAACTGTGAGTTTTGGTATACTAAATGACGGTGCGAGTGTGTTTAGCCAGCGGGACTAGCTAGAGACGTAACTAAAGAGACTTGACGAAAATCAACTTAAGGAGATTGGAAAATATAAGAGCGTCTGAAACGTATAAGTACAGTACAGGTGGACGTGAAAGGAGTTAGATAAACAGTTTTTGTATTTTTATACAATTAGTTGCAATAGTGGAAACAATTTGGATTTATTCGAATGTCTCGAAACCAGACATGCTGAAACACTGTAGGTTTAGAATCGAGACTGGGGAGAATAAACAGTCTTGTGAGAAGATCTGTTTACCTAACGATTAGATCCTGTAAATCCCTTGTAGCCTCCCTAAGTCTGTCCCAGTCCAGTGGATAAAAATGTACTGTAAATGGGGTGTTGGTTTCTCTGTTAGGGGATACTGGAGCACTACTGTCATGCTTGTTTCACTCCTCTGTTCAACAGTGTGCTATAGAGTAATGTATATGGGGAGACGGCAGGAGGCCACAGGAGTATTGGGGCAGCAAGTTTTACTTGCCGAGTACCAGATTTTAATGAGTGGTTTTATCCCAGATCTATTGGGTTGAAATATTATGCATTACAAAGAATGACTATCCAGAACAGGGTATCACGTGGCTTCAACTGACTGTGATCACTCAGTATGTTGATGGTATTCTGAGTGCTTCCCCTGACGAGGAAACCCATAAGTCTGAGTTGCTTCAGCTTTAGAGTGTCTAATAATAAGCAGTTATGATAAGGCCCTTTTGTGTCGAGCATTGTGTAATTTTAACAGGGCCAGGGTGCAATGTTTTTACGGGGTGAGCACAACTTTTAACAGATCTGCTTAAGGGGGGAGTGCAGTACAAGGACAAGATTGCCTTGGTTCCAGCAGCAAAAGCCGCCTGTAAGAATTTGAAACAAGCTCTCTTACAGGTGCTGAGACTGGGGTTTCCTCAGATGGATCAACCATTCCTTTGTATGTAAGTGTGGACAAAGGGTTCTGGGCAGCTGTGCTGACGCAGGAGCATGGAGGTAGGCACTATTATACCATTCGATACTGAAGCCAAAGGGTGGGGGACCGTGAAAATTTAAGAAAATGTAATACTGTTTACTGATGGGTCCTCTCTGATGCATGAGGGAGAACAGAGAACAGGCTGAGCCGTTACAACAGAATTCGAGGTGCTAACAATCGGAAAAATGCCCCTCCACTGCCTCAGCGCAGCAAGCCAGTTAAGAGCACTGATGGAAGATTGTAAAAAGAAAGATGTTAAAGGGTTACTGTATATGTATATAATGTATGTATTTGTTGCATGTAGGCCACAATTCTGGATGGCTATGGAGAAATAGTATTCTCTCACAATGGCAGGGACTCCAGTTAAGAATACTGGGCTTGTCTCTTAACTGATTTGTAGTTTTACAGCTGCCGATAGAAGCAGCTTGAGTAAGGTGTAAATAACACAATAAATAAAGAATTCCAGTAACTCAAGGTAACAACCATGCAGATGCAGATGCCAGACGAGCGGCACTGGGAGAGCTCGAGTCTGAGACCCCTGTGAAACCTCTATTGGGAAAAAGGGAGAATTCAGGTTGAGGCCTTCAATAGATGTTTAATAGTGGTTAGAACAAATGTGTAAAGAATGTGGGGTTGTATGATGATGGGATGTGGGCTGGCACATACCCAAGTGTATGACAAAGATGATCCCGTGGCACGGACTGCCCTGCCCCTTGGATACTGATCTAGGGGCTTACTACACTGGGAAGGTGTGCCAGGCTGTAATTGCCTCACTAGGGGTAAGTTGGAAGTCCCATCACCCACAGTCTGAAAGACCAAATAAGGAAATATTAACTGAAGGAACACCGTGGGTAGATGCTCTACCTGCAGTCCTGTGCGGTTTGCGGGCTGGAGCAAACGGAACTGTGAGACTGAGCCCATTTGAGATTATCACGGGCAGCCAAAGAAACTCCCTGGAAGCCAAGTTTGGCTAACCCACTGATGAATTTACTAACTCTCTATTAAAGTATTGTAGGTTTGTTAACTGAAGCGGTGCACAGAGCTCGTGAACAGGTGCCGGACGCTTGGGGACCTCCAGTAGAGGGGAGACACGACCGGATACCTGGCGAGTGGGTGTAGGTGAAGAAGAGATACCCTGCCAGACGTTGCAATCCTGCTGGGAGGGACCATATCAAGTGCCACTAACTACTGATTGTGCCATCTGAGTGACAGGATGAGATCGCTGGATCCGCGCATCGCACTTTCACCGACCCACGGCACCATAGACTGAGTGAACAGAAAGAAGGATGTTGTTACCGTTTCTGTGTCTGATGCTTCCTAAGAACAACAGTGTGCGTGTTAGGCCTGAGGAGCATTACTGGGGATATGGTATCAATACATTCTGGGTGTTGGCATATCTATCAGCCAAAAAAATTATAATCGGAGTTGGGTCAATATTGCTATTCCAAGGTCCTGACGATAGATCTCCACATGGCTGAGGTCTGCGTTTGGGTCCTGGGGTAGGACTTTATGTATTTGTAGGATTAGGATTCTTTTATGTGTATAATTGTAACTATCACTTGTACAAAAACATCAATAACATCTTGTTGTAACCGTGGAACGCACAATGTCATGGTAATGCATGCCTGTACATCTAAAAAGGAAAGATCTGCCCTGACATTGTATGTGTAAAATAGGCAGTCCTGACGTATGCCATATTTTATAAGGGGGGAATGAAGTAAGAGACAAGATGTAAAAAGGGTTAACTTAAGTCAGTTCTGCCTGAAAATTAGACTTCTAAGCAACAGGGGTTTATGGCAGGAAAGGGGGTTAACTGATAAGGATTCCAGATGCAAGCTAGGAACCCCCCTGGGTGTAATCTTAAACTGACCATTTGGCCAGGACCTCGTAAACTGGCCAGATAGCATGACCCCCTCCCCTTACCATAACACCGAATGACGTTTGAAGCAGCAAGCAAGGACTAAATAACCTAAAAGTTTGTACCGGCACATCGAACAGTACTTCGGCTTTGTTGTTTCTTGCGGGAAACAAGACTTCGGCTTTATTGTTCATGCATGCAATAAACTCATCTGTTTTACTTCATCTCGGGATCAAGAACCTTATTCTTTCTTTTACAACACCATCATACCAAAGCTGCTCGCAGTTCTTTTGCACCATGACAACACCACCTCTTTCTCAGCTTGTTTTTTACAGATTTATTTTTTTCATTTCATTTGCTACTATTGAAGGATTCCTTGTAGCAGCCATGGCTTATGACAGATATGCTGCAATAATAAAGCCTTTACATTACACCATCATCAACACCAAGGTCTGTATCATGAAGACCATCACATTCTGGATGCTGGGCTTCTTTGCACCACTTTTGTCAGTAGTATTGGCAAGCACTTTGCCATTCTGTGGATCAAATTACATCTTGCACATTGTCTGTGATTACCCTACTGTAATGTCATTAGCCTGTGGTGATGTTACAGCTCAAGTTAATTTTACCCTGTTATTTGCCATGATTTCAATCTACTCCACTTTTCTTTATGTCTTATGGACATACTGCAGAATTGTGTGGTCAGTGATAAAAATGAAAACTGTGACGGCAAAGGTCTCGCGGTGGATGTTGCGATGCGTCCATTAATTTCTGGAGCAACCTCTCTAATTCGTGCAACTACACCGTTATGTCGGCTTGTCATTGCTCTAGCACCGTCTGTACAAACTCAGACGCATTTTATCAAGTCGAGGCCATTCTCTTCGATAAATTTATTCAGAAGCTGAAATATGTGCTCTCCTGTAGTTCCTGTTGGTAGCGGCTTACAGAACAGAAAGTCCTCATGGGACGTACCCTCAAACTCGTATCTAACGTAAACGAGCAAATTGGCCAAATCGACTACAGACTCATCTAATTGCAGTGAAAAACATCTGCTCATCTTAACGCGCTCTATCAGTGTACTTTTGATATAATCCTTCATTTCAATTATTATATGAGTGACTGTGTCTTTCAGGGGGAGGGAGGCAGCAGGTCGAGCTGTTTAGCAGCTTTTTCTCCACACATAATACGTGTCAGCTCTTTTGCCAACGGTAAATATGGTTCTTCAAAAATAGTGTGGCTTACCTGCTTTAGCAATCCGCAAGCTTGCATTTTTCCGCGTTTCCGTTTTTATTTCCGTATTTATTTAAAGTTTTTATTTCATGCGCATGGGAGCGAAACACAGAGAGCTTGGTGTATTTTTCTCAAATTAACTTATAACAGTTCTTAAATATTTTTCTGTTATCTATCACGCTTTCCTGTGCTCACAAGATTACCAGCATTCGTAGCACGTATTTCTATGCATTCCTGTGTTTACAACTTGGCATTGTTCCAAAATCACGCACATTCTCCTTCCTCCCTATTTGCTGGAGATACAGTAGCTTTATTAAAATACAATTGGTCACTTGCATCCGTAGCACGCATTCCTATAGAGTGGTATAGAATTACAGAGTATCTCTTGTGTCGACTGAAGTATTAGCGCGCACTGTATCGCAGTACGCAGGCTGCGTATTCGACACGTTTAAAATACAAAATACAAAATATGAAAACCCGTCCCGATTTTTCAGCGCACATGACACAGTTCCAGGTTCTTTTGGCGTACCACCTGGCGGCACTCCACGTACCACTGGAGGTACGCATACCACAGTTTGAGAACCACTGGTTTAGTATATAGTTTAGACCTTTGTGTTTCTTTGTTTTGATCCACATGTCTAGTATCTGCAAAATTAATGTAGAACATCAGTTATCATGGTCGGATTGTCAGATTATCATCACTTTATTGTAAATCAGGAAATCTCCCTAACTTCTGTTTTAGTTGTCACATTCATATAATCTCATGAAGTCTGTTCTTCATAGCACAAATTCTGCGTATACAATTATTCAGTCACCTTAGTGGTAGTTACCATCAACACAATTTAAAATACTCAACATTCAAAACAGTCATCTTGGGGTTGGTCTATAATTTCAGGAATTTGTCATCAGTTTAGTAACTTGTATCTGCAATAAATAAATTTTAAAAGTAGGCTTCTCTGATATTGACAATAAGCACATTTTTCCAAAAAGCCAATATGTCTCTTCTTGATTTTGTCGACTGAGATTTTCACTGATATGGTTCTAATTACTGCTATAATCCTATCTAGCAAGTAGATCCCTCATTGCTGGATCATCTGTTGTGTGATGGACAGTGACCTCTGACCCATTGCCCTGGCAGAGGAATAATAGCAGACTGTGTGGAGCAAATCTGTAAAATATATTATTGGGGTGTTTCAGAAGGAGTATAGCTTTATGATGTCCTTGTCTGTCTTGCAAGACCTGGCAAATGTTTCTCTTCATTTGGACCCCTATTTGCTGCATTCCTATGAATTTACACAAAGGCAGAAGATGCCTGATTAAGATTATCAGAAAGTTTATTAGGAATCTAATTACTGATATTCTTTATTATTGTTTTAATATATTGCATTTCAAAGCTCAGAAATTTTTAAAACACAGATACTGGTAATGATATTTCTTTACTTTTATTACTTTTTACAAACTTTTGGAGATTTGGACACAGAATTCTGGAGTTTAGAGGACATTTTAGAGGATTAATAGATACCCCTTAGCAAATACCCCAGTAAATTGAGCATTAAGCAGTTTAGTCCTGATTTTAAAAAATGCATGAATCATTATTAAAGTATCAGATGGATATAGCAAGGGCCTTAATCTGGGTAATATGCTGGTGGTAGAAACACCTCCTAGTAATGTACTGTATCTAAGGTAAACTTCAAATGACAACACAGTCATGAATATAACACCAAGGTTTCTATTTGTGTTCAAAAGTTTTAGTTTCACAGTCAATAACAACTCCAAAGTCACCAGGATCACAAAACATGTAATGGTTTAGCACTGTTGCATTCTTACAGTAAGGTAATATCAGACAGGAACCCGTAAGCTGCAGAAAACACAGTGGTAGGATAATTTTGTCGGCAAGTAAATCTAAACAGTATTACCAGAGCAGTAAAAACAATCATAGCAAATTACATGACCATTAGTTAAAGTCCCAGTACAGAACCCAGTGGAACACTCTTTAAATAGAACCTCTGCATTTGCAAACTCACAAAACCATCTTATTGAATTGCTTTCACATTTGTTGAGACCATTATATATTTAGGACATACCAAGTACAAAATAATATTATTTTTTCACTAGTTCATCAATAGCTCTCACAATAAATTCAAACACTTCATTTAGAAATCCTCTTCCCTACAAAATATTACTAATACTGAGAAACTGAGTTTGTCTTGGATGTTCATTTAACCTCAAAGTTTTCCTGGCAGTGACTAGTACCACTTTAGTTTATTTTAGTACACTTTAGTGGTACCATATCATCAGATATATTCATAAACACCCATGGAATCAGTGTCACTGTAGTGAGTGTTAATTTATTTAGTATATTTTGCAATATTAAAATATTGGCTATAACATATTTAAACTAAGCAATAAGAGCTTCAAGATTTCTATAGGAACAAGAACATTGATTCGTATTAAAGAAATGTCTCATTTTTTCAGTTCCCTTAATGGATTTTTTCCTAAACTACAGTTAACATGTAATATGAATATTTACTCCTGGGCACCCCATTTCCTGCCAGCACTCCTGATACTATGAGCCATGGAAGACAATAACAGAACCCTGTACTCAGAGTTCATCACTGTGGGTTTGCCTGGCCTACAGGAGCACTAAACTCCGCTCTTCATCATCTTCCTTGATTTTTTCCTGGCTACATTCTTGAGCAATTTCTTCATTTTATTGTTAATCATCCTGGACCGCCAAATTTAAATTTGATGGCCTAGGAACTCTACTGTTACCATCATTATCAAGTTGTTAACAGTTCTGTCAGGTTATGATACCACCATTTCCTTATGGTAGCTGCTTGCCACAGATACCATTAGGAGCTGTTCAAATATTTCTTTAGCAGTCATGGTTTATGACAATGGTAGCTACAACCTGGATGATTGGCTTCCATGCATCTTGCTTGTCTTGTAGCATTTCAGATTGTGCTCTGTGTGTCCCATTGGGTAAGATAGTGTTGTTTATTTTATACTGTGATTCGGATAACTTTGATTTGTGTTGTTACAGTAAATATACTTCTAATTTTTAATTTTTGTATAATTTCTATTCCAAGTGTCAGAACTTTTTCACTGTTTCATTGTTCCACGTATGCATGTTATATTTTATTCTGCACTTCTTTCAACATATTAACTAGTGTTTTAACATACATTAGCATCTTATAAGATCTTATCTTATCTAATTCAGCAATCACTTGTGTTTACTTTTAGCCAATAAAACGTTTTCTTGTTATTTCTGTACAAACATATATTCTTTCCCTATTTCACATTTTTAAATAAAATATTTATATAGAACTTTTATATTTATTATATAATATGATGCACCTTTATTTTTGATAGGTACCTTTATGCATTTTCTTGATATTTAAATTATCCAACATTATTCATCCATAAGTTTGTAAGTTTGTAATATAAGTCTAGTTGGATACATCAAATACACATTTCATAGTTCTCTTTCATTTAATATTCATTACCTCTTGTCTTGTTGTTTACTACTTCTTTCTATGGCTTGTTGTTCATTACTTCCTTTATCATTTTAGTCACAAGCTTAAACTTACTTAGACTTCTTAATTCAGTAAAATTGAAAATGATATGTTGCCAGCTAAATATATTCACACCTGTTGTGACACATAGACAGACAAGACACTGAATCCAACACCTGACACCAGACACCAGAGCTCTGAATTCACACACACTTTCTTTCTGTACTTACATTTCAATTGTGTTTTACAAATTTTTTATATAATTGAAAGTTATAAATGATATCCATATGCTTTCTAAATTTGGAAATCAGTAAATAAATATATATTCATCATAATACAATAACTTTTAGATATGACTTATTTTCAATTTTCTCTCTTACCACAAATCTTATGGTCTTTTTCCTAATTCTTATTTAAAGTTATTCTATCTGTTCACTGATATAATTATAATTTAGAAACACATTTCTTCATTGCTTACATTATGTTGCATAATATCTAGATAGTACACAAACATAATCATCTAATTAATTTTATCCAGGTTATTTTTCCTTTGTAGTTCTTTCATCTTCTTTAACATTATATGCCCACTCACTAATCTGAGCATATACTCTTGAGCATATACTTGTCTACATACCATATATATATAAACATTTTTTCCTTGAATGTGAAGGAATTTTCTTTTATATTCCTGGGCCTTTTTTCTTCTCCATAACCATTATAGATTCAAACAAACTGTTCTTGCATGGTTTAGCATCAGTTGTCATTTTGAGACTACAGTAGTTTTAAAGCTGTTGTTCTGTCTCTAAACTTCTTACACTAGTTTACGCCCATCTCTGAGGGTCAGGCTATACCTTATTTCCATTACTGTTACCCAGAATGTGGTTAAGGATTGTCTAGGTCTTATATTGCATAATTATTTTCCTCCTAAACCTTCTACTCCTGTTGTTTTATAACTCCAACAAGTTCTGTAACTTGATTTCACTTGGTCCCCATGCATATTTATTAATGGGATAGCAAGCAGTCTTAATGCCTCACTAATTTTTTAGTCTTACATACTCAGATTCTCTAGTTTTATTTACTTGATCAATTTTACTTTTAATCATCTACATACTCTTCACAGTCATCAATATACTGTACTCTTTGTCTGACTTATTTTCATATATTATACTCTACATAATCGTACATACTGTATATTCTTTTTATAAATCCTCAGCATTTTCTCTTATTTCTTTAACTAATGATTCAGCCTGTACCTGTTTCACTTTACATACTAGCATCTTTTCTTCTTCTAACTTTGTCATCTACACCTGCTGTGCTCTGTCTCTTATTGCATGCTGTAAATTCAGACAGACCAGTGTTCTTTCAGTCCTCCTCAATTCTGCAGGATAATCTAATTTATTCTCTTATCTTTGTACAGTATCTTTTCAGTATCTTTGTTACTTATACCAGTATTCCTGATACTATCCTACTCAGTTTTTATATTTAATATTGTTCTTTCTCATGTGCATTTTCATAAGGTACAATATATCCATAGAATCCATGGAGATATTGTAACGAAAGCATTATTTCTGGGCCCTATGCAGACGACACAATCTGGGATTGAGTGAGGAAACAGTGGGAAAAAGTCATGCAGGATACGGGAATGAAGACAGGGGGACGTGTCCATGGAGTGCTGGTGGTCGGGGGAGGTGTGGCCGAGGCAAACGATCCAGGGATGAGACGAACGGGAAATCCAAAAACAGGGCAAAAGTCCGAAGCCAGGCGATCCATCCAAGACAGACGATTTAAAAACGGGAACCAGTTTGGAAATATCAGGGGGCACTGGAACGGGAACAAGAAACAGAAACTAAAAGCATAACAGAGCCAGGGGCAACCAGGTCCCGGGCTCGCATGATGCGGAAACCAGTGCAGAGCCCCGAACTGAATGGGCGTCTGGCTTTTAAAGGGGAACTGAAAAGGGGCTAGAACAAGGAACAGGTGCGGGGAATGAGGAAAACAAGGAAGGGCTGGAGCGCCCTTAAGAGGAGGGGTTTGCGATCGTGACAGATACAAATAGAATATTATATTAGTATATATTATTTTTACTATTTTTCTGTTTAGTTTCTTTTACTACTTCTAACTCAATATCCTGTTTATAAAAAATGTCATTTCCTACTTAATGCACTGCCTGATACCTTTCACTTTTCAGAAAGGTCTTACTCAACTCTTTTTTCTGTGTAAACAGACTCGGCCCCAGAGCCATGCCTCTTCTGCGGCACTCTTTCCATGGAACGGGCTTCCTTCGCCCCAGGCTCTCTTCGCCTCAGCCTCTTATCAAAGGCTCTCTGTGCTCTTGCAGATGCTCTTGCTGTTGCTGTTGCTCTTGCTGTTTCTCTTCTAAATGGGCCTCGGCAGCAGCATCATTCCTCCTTCGAGACACTCTTCTCTACTACCTCATCTCACTTCTTTGCTGAAGTACACGGTGACATAATCCCTGTAGTTCTTAGATACACTTTAGCAGTTCCCAGTATTAATTCCAACCTCCACCAGTCATATAAGAGGGTAGTAATTTATCTATGACAAAAATGTCTACTTACCCTCCTTTGGCGATAGGAATCAAGACAAGAAACCAACCTCATATGGGTGTATCCTGTTTGTGATGCCAAAATGTAGGGATGCAAGGAGTCAAAGAACAGTCCAGTGAAGTCTTGAGATGAGTTTAATTGTAAAAAAGGTGTATTTCCCACTGTGCCCTGAATTGCATCAGTTTTACATTTTTTAGAGTCTGAGTCCAGCCATATTATTACCATGAATAGGGGTTGAAGAAAATTCTACTTATGGTCCTGTGGGTATTCTTGATGATTCTGTCCCACCTTTCAGCTATTTCCGTGGTCACAATAGCAGGTGTTTGTTCAAAATGATCTCAAGCCAGGTCAGGAGACTAGGTCAATGACCCAAGGCCAGAGCCAGATATCTACAGTGCCAGCCTTAATACGTGGCACAAGATTGATAAAGTCCTAGAATTTTTCTGTCTTTCATACAGTTCCACATATGAGTTCTACATTTCAGCATGACAATAAATGTCCTTATTTTGTTCATTTAACAACTAATTCATAACAGTACAAAATATGGCAGTTTTGTTTTTTGGCAGTCTGCTCACCAGCCACAGTGATCTGTGGGATGACGTGGGAATACATGTGGTATCTAGAGATAAGTGTCCAGTGAAAAAGCATGTACTGTACTTTCCAGCCTGTGCAAGGAGAATGGGACGGAATACCCACAAGACAGCATCTACATTCTTTTGCAAAACAATGCAGACATTCTGTATAACTTGCATTTCTTCAAATGGTGGCCACCAGTGTTTCTAGTTTGCAACTTTGTCAGCTGACTCCTTGTTGATCAACTTTATTGACAAATGGTAACCAGAAAATGATTTTATGTCATTTATTTTCAATACAATATCAGTGTCATGGATGTCTGAAAGGGACGGACCATGGAGAGGCAGGAGAGCGGAAAAAGATCCTATGCAAGGCGACGGAATGGGGAGTTATCCCAGGCTCAGCAAATCAGGAGTTGTATAGAAACCAATGCCTTCAGGCAGCGGATTTGGGGTGACCTGGTGCTAGGCAGGTCTCAGGACATCCGAACATCAATGCTGAGTGCAGGAGAAAAAGAGACCCGGAAATATATAGCCCCAGAGGGAGAGACACCAGAAGGACAGCAAAGAACAGGAAACTAGGGACAGGACAGAGTAGGAGCGCCCCCTGGCTGCAGAGGGCGTGACAATCGGTACAGCTGCTATAAATACTGTATATTTTAGCATTTTTTGAGTGTAGTGTATTTTAAAGTAATACTTTTCTTTTCATGTCTGTAGCTGTGAATATAAAATATCGATTGTATGAGAATTTGTTATTTTAGTATTACCTAGTCAAATTGTAATGCAGTGTTTGGGTTTGATAAGTTCAGTAGAAAAATTCCCATGCATTTCACCACCCTGAAAAAGGTTCTCATCATAACTGTATTCATAATGTAGAGGTTTTGTGCATTTACTGGGGCAATTATTAATTGTAGCATTAAGTCACAAAATGATTCTTTGATGGCTATTAGAAAACTGACCTTACGGAATAACTCAGCAGTGCACACACACGGAAACTAATACACGACAATACATTTATTAATACATAAAACATAATCTTATAGTGAGGGCTAGCAGAATACAAAAGGTATATATTTAATCACGAAGAGTTACAAACCAAGAGAGACATACATTCAGTGTACCATTCATTTAAACCGTTTCGTTAATGAGCTTTGATTACAACTTCTACACCAGATACTCAAAAGCAAGTACATCACTCATAGGAATTAAATTGATATCAACTGGGGTTGAGGTAACAATTGAATTCTCGAGCTGTAATGCAGAATGTTGAATACTCATCCAATCTATGTGGATTCAGATCTCCCGTGGACACAAAGGAACAGGGACAGGCTCCAATCGGCATCCTCTGGCCTGGTGCCAGGCAGTCCTGGTGCGGCTGGAGGTGTGGGAGAAGGAGGGAGAGATTCCTGCTGCGGCGCACTGGCAGTGGGCTCTCTGAAGACCGGCTAGTTAGTCCTGGTTGAACTAGCAGTGTTTGTGCGCATGAAAAGTGACTGCGGGTCCAAACAAGTCACACTCTTTAGACTGGAAGAAGACCGGTTTGTTCCCGACGTAGCGCTAGTCCTGAA